>NW_022145603.1:33625779-33813279 GCF_000002235.5 Strongylocentrotus purpuratus | reverse complement strand
TATACTATGCCTGCGGAGGAGGAATGTGGGGGTACGACAAGACATTTTGTATGTTATAGCATTTTAATTTTGTAATGTTGGGAATAAAGGGACGCTTGTGCCCCAATGAACACTGGTTCTAACACTGGTGAAGTAAAGTAAATGTAACACTAAACATTCATGGTTTATTTAAAGTTAAAGCTTTTTGTAAACCTTCCACATTCATATTGCGTCCCTCGAGTACGTTGAGTGGCTGTCATGTTGAAGACTTGTTATTCAGGTTTTATCATGTGGATTCATCTAGGACGAGTGAGATCTCGGCAAGCTTCGAATTTCAGAAAGTCATTCTTGCGCGCGGGTGGGAGAGACGTGTGAGTCAGGCAGTGATCTGATGGAAGAGAGATTGGACGTCATTCACAGATTCGTGATTGAGGGATGACATAGGGGTTAACGAACTTTCCCTGTCGATCAACTCACTTGGCCCGAATTCACAAAGGAGGTTTGTCGACAAACCTAGGTTTATGTGCGTCATATGACGAGTTTAAAAAAAAACTTGGTTTGTAAAAACGCGTCGAAACGTGTCATATGACGCACATAAACCTACACTGTAGGTTTGTCGACAAACCTCCTTTGTGAATTCGGGCCACTAGGTTTGATTTGTTAGCAATGCTGCTATGAAATACATGGGAATATGAACTGACACATATTATATTACAAACCATTAATAGTTTCTCTTCACCATCATATCAAGTATTCCTATCTGCTTCTAAATGATGATTGTTTCGTGTGTGCAAGCTCAAATTAATTTTTGTCCACGGGGGCTCTTCCAAAAAAAAAAGAGCCCCCGTGAGCCCTCTCACGGGGGCTCTTTTAGTACCGACGGGGGCTCTTTTTTTAATACAAATTGTCATTGAATTGGTACCCATGAAACTCCTAAATTCCTTGGTATTTTATCATTATCATTTATTTAAGTCGGCATTTTCCCTCTTAAAAATGTACTTGTTACATATAGCTGTTATTGACTTTTATCTCCGTGATGACATTCTCTCCATTTCTTCCCGCTCTGCACATAATGTCCTCCTCATTATTCGGAGCAACCTTATATACATTCTTTCTTTACTTTTAGTTTTTACCATATCCTTCCAAAACACAGGGGCAGATCTAGCTTTTTGCTAAGGGTGGGGGTGGGGGGTAACCCAAATACGATGTGGAACATCGTCCACGAGCCGCGTAGCGGCGAGGCGATTTTTGTTGTTGCTATTTTGAACCCCCGTAAGTGATGTTTTCCTGGCATCTACTGAAATCTACTAATTATGTGTAGGTCTGGACACAATGACACATGATAGCATTTTTCTATGCACATCACATTTTCACTCGGCAGCCCAAGGGAGGGGGAGGGGGGATGGTTAAACCCCCTAAACCGCCTAGATCCGCCCCTGCAACATCTTTGGTGATCTTCTTCTCAATATTGATTTACTGGTCGAGTTACATTATTTGCTGATTTTTTAGAATAACCAGATTTCAGAGGATTCACACTTTTCACAACGAAAAACTTCTCCATGTTCAGTCCTTGCGCGATCGTCTCCAGCTCCAGCAGATATTGGGCGTCAGCGTGCACACCGGCACTACCGGCGCAGTATAGCCACTGCTGACGGCCGCACTACAGCTGCACTGCGAGCTCTGTTGTTTGTATCGGTAATACTCATAGAGATGTGAGAGAAAGCGCCATCTAATTAGTTCCATTTGATTGGTTTAAGGTTTGAAAATTGATACACAATATTGTGTTAAAGTTATATCAGAAAAGATAATCTTTATTTTAAATTTTCCACGGGGGCGATTTTTAATTTTGCAATCGCCCCCGTGAACCATCTGACGGGGGCGATTGTGGAGCTCACGGGGGCGAATCGCCCACCGCCCCCGTGTATTTTGAGCGTTGCGTGTGTGTTAAGATGAACTACAAAACAAAGTAGGACCACTGCTTTTCAAGAATCAGGATACAGGGTAGACTGATACCCACCAGTTTATTTAATTGCCTTTGCCCATAATAGGTCAAGTGATTGCAAAAAGCTGAATATTTCTTCAAGAAGGCTGACCATGTCACCGGTGTCAAATGTCTTTTAAAAATTGCAGTCTATGAGCATATTTTACTTCTGAAAGAGAAAGCAAAAATTTAGTGAGCCTAGCTCCCGGCCCCCCACTCAGTGTTATTTAGGGTACGCATATGCTCGTACCCTCTTTTTGAAAGCACCCCCTATCTGAGGACTGCCAACATTTCCGAACCCCCCTTTCGCGGGCTTTTTGCGAGCTTTTCCTGCCTTGGGGACCCCCCTAAATCAGGAAAAATGCTCAATGTACCCCCCTAAATTCGGAATAATTTCTCAGGATTTCAAAGAGATGAGAGAAAAAAAGAAAAACACCCCCTTTTTAAAGAAATCTCCGGGTGAAAAGTCAAATACACCCTTTTTTTATAAATCTCGGGCCGGACTTTGTCGCACGAAAAGTACCCCTTTACCGGACATTTTGGCAACACGCATGCGGTCATTCCGACCTCTGAGTGGGGGGGGGGGGGGGGGGCCGGGGCCTAGCTGAGAATGCGTGCTAGTATCATTTGGTGGGGATGTTAGTTGTTCGATTTTGCCTCTATGAGGGGGGGGGGGATTTCGAAACTGTTGCCCATCAAGTAGAAGACCAAATAATTGAGATATGAGAATGAGAGAGTTCGTAACAGGAGAACGTGAGGAAAAGTGTCTACTATTCGACGAGCAATATAAAGAATAACAAAAACAACAACAACAAACAATTATAAGTGCATCACATTTATATTTTGTTATCATAATTTGTCCCAAATTTTGTAATTTCCGTTCAATCTCTATAGTGCATTGCTATCACATCGTTTCAGGGCGATAGGCATAACAACAAAAGAAGAGGTAAACATCTTGAGCAGGCTGCGTGGAGAAAAAAGAAAGACTAATTTCCGTCAAATAGAATCAGCATCAGCTCGGGGCGATTGAACCATTCCCGCCAGAAAATGTTCGATTATGTCGGAGCAAATTGAGGTGAAAATGGGTCCTTGCTCTAGACGATGTTTAGATGACATTTCACGGCTTGTCTTAAAGCACCCACAGGCCAAAATCTGGACCAGAAAGTGACGTTTAAAATGGGGGCATAGCAAGGCGTTGCGCTATATTAGTTTATTATACTATGCGCTGGGCAAGGATGGAAGGCATAGAAGCATCAACCGAATCTTAACCGTCTTGTTACCATCAGCTAAACACGATATATAAACATCATACTATTTCTGAGTTTGGTAGCTGAAGGGTTAAACACAGCTATTGATCTGTTTTCATCCTACCTGCAAAACAGGGAGATCTATTTCACGAGGCGAGACAAAATAGAACAGATGGATAAACTGGTACAAAACAGTGGGGGAGGGGGGGGGGGGGACTCTTATACATAATTGATTTATACATAACATAACAGCTTTAAACTCTGACCAGGTTTTAAACGTTTAGAGAGGAAGAGAAAGAAAGTATGGAGGGAGGAGAAAAGAGAGAGAAAAGAGAAAGAGGATGAGAGAAGAGAGTGTGTGTGTGTGAGAGAGAGAGAGAGAGAGAGAGAGAGAGAGTACAATATTAAGGAACAGAATATTAGGAAATAAGAAAAGCAACTTCTCTTCCACTTAGATATCTCCCCAAGATATCTTCCTATTCTCCCCAAACCCTATGGGGTCCTAGCTATCAATCTATGTTTTCACATCGCCATGTCCCGCGCATGCGCGTACATTGTGTTTTTGTGTCACACACACAACAAGCGAATAAATTTTGATGTTTTCATTTCTGTCCATTTCTCAATTATATCAAACGAATACGCCCGAGGGCTTTAGAAGCGAAGGTCTGGCTGGAATCAAACCATTTCCTATTATAGACAACCCCAAGGTTCCCATTGAATCAGACATGACCCAAATACACCAATGTTTGTTTCCGTATTTCACTGACCTACTGCTCCGTCCAATTCAGAACAAAACAGACTTAAAGATGAAGTTGAGTTCTGGTCATGCGATTGCATCGTGAAAGAAACGGTGTGGAATCGACCAGAAAAGGTTGATCATCTAGCATATTAGAATTTGTGTGTATTGCAAGGTTCTGGAATCATCAAAATGACAAGAAATTTGGCCAAGTCTGGTAAAGTTACAAACCATGTACACAGAAAGATGTATACGGGACTACACTAACACGTGGCGTAAATGTTACATGACATATTTAGAATAAATGAAGGCATTTGAAGAGCCCATGCTTTTCAGGGAACATGTCTTATCTGATGTTCTTTCACACTTGCATAATAAGAATGATAAAGCTCACAAATTATTTTTCCCCTCTTCCCAGAACTCAATCTTCTCTTTAAACTCGGTTCCTGGCGTTTAGGATCTATTGGGCTTCTTTTGATCAGTGTTCATAAAAGCAAATCGTCAGCTATCCAACCTCTAACATGATCTCAACATAAATACTTAACTTCGAAGTTATTTTCAATATAAATCTACCAATTATCAGAACAAATAAAAAGGAATAAAGCTGGTAATAGACAAACTAAATGTGTAACTCCGCAGGGAAATATCACATGTATATTTAGTATGGATTGAATTCAAGATTTGAAATCGAATAGAGGGAAGAGCATTAGGCTTAGAAAATGTAAGATTTGGGACATTAGGCATCATTTCTGAATGCAATGCATGAAATCTTCGCCAAGAATCTGTAATCTACTTATCATTGTTATCATTCTAAAACATCACAGTACAAAACCAGTTTCTATGTATTATATAATCTAGCCTTTCCCTGTTATTTCCTGTCAGTCAGTGTTTTTCACGATGTTGATAAGAATAATCACCACGAGGTAAACCTTACCTTCAATTAAAGCTTTAATTACCTCTCATTATATTCGCTGTAACCGTAACAACTGATTATATATTTGTCAATCAGGATAATTATGTTTTTGTTATCAACCATCAAGAGGAGTTCAACTGCCACTGACCGGTTATTTCTTTCCTTGAGGTGCTTTATCTAACATTCATCGTGATACGTGCACAATCAAAGCACATCAAAGCCATTATAATATGTCAGCAGCTAAATAAACAAATAAATCAGATTTTTGCCAGTTCCGCTAACGGTCCCATTTTCCTAAATCAATTTTGTCTAACTTGACGTTGATTGGGACGTTCGCTTCAACGGATGCCGGTTTATTTCCCAATTTTCTTGTCTCCAAATGTCGATAAACAATCAAAACCCAACTTATCATTTTCTATTCATGATAGTCAATCCGCATTTCAGGCTTTGGGTTTTAATACTTCAGGCTCCCTCTAAAGTGTTAATTTTCAGTCTTTTCCTCTTTCAACTCTGACTATATCAACCTCTGAATAAAGTGAATACTATTAATAAGGAACGTGTATTCTGCATATATAATTACAGATGCTGAATTCATGTTTCAAAATAATAATCATTTTGTCTATAGGTGCTGTTGAGCTCATAAGCATGTGAATGATGTCGAACTGATTCTCATCAGTTGAGAAAAGTTCATTCTTGTTTGATCATATACAGATAGGAATGAAGGAATACATTTATTACTTGTATTAATTTGAATCTATTCACATCTGCTTGTCTAAGAAAGTACGTCAGAAGGCAAACAGAAGATGGGAGAGCTAGCTTGTGTAACGACCTGGAGTAGAAAAAGAAAACGAAAAAGATCTCCTTGCCTTGGTCTAATGGACAGATAATTACTTTGACATCCAATCTCATATAAATCATTTTGATAAGAATACCCAGACATTTTCGTGAATGTGAAACAGCGATTAAGTTTGCAGACTGACCTTTTTCCTTTTTCAGTTTCAACCTTCAAATTAATGTTCTAATCTAATCATTAAACTCAATTAAAATCATAAGGTAGAATCCTTTAGAAATTGATGGCATGACATTACTTTGAAGAATCGATTTGCAACGAATTATATAAATTGGAATTGATAATCTAGATGGAAGGTTACTAGGCATGATTTATCATATGACAGAAGAGGATTATGTTCAAGTTAACAAGAGAAATGTCTTACGTACTAGGCAAGAAATCAAACGTATCGTTTATCAGAAGGAATCGCAGATATTGTACACATAATACAGAGCATTGTTCAATATATTTTGATAGGGAGCCTAAATCTCTGCTTTCTTTATGATAATTCTAACCCTGATGCGGATAAAAGAAAAAGAAGCTTTGATGAGCATCGTCAGCAGAGCACTAAGAAAGACATTCTTTGGAGGGTGATCAGCTATGATATTAGCTGTGGAGCTTAGATCTACACAATGATGGTGGTTCATAGTATGTCAACACAGGAGATAATCGTGTTACAAATGCTAGAATTAATTTGCAGCTAGCTTCATGTTAAGATGTAGAACACAAAAGGAATGTGCTCATTACGAACGTCGGATTTAGTAAGAGAAAATGGAAGGATATAATTACAGAATAAAGAACATTGCCAAAGATTCTTGGGCGTTCTCCATCCAACTATATTTTCTTCTCATGTCATAATAGCATGTACAGTTTCTTTGGGCATCGTTTCTTTCTTTTCCCTGTGTTCAATTGTAGATATCATTTCCTCTCCCTCTTCCATTTTCTCCATTCTCTTCGCATACCCCCTCATCCGCCCCGTCTGTGTCCCTCATCCGCCTCCCTCTCTCCCCTCTGTTTCTCCTTTTCTTTCTTTCTTTCTTTCTTTCTCTTTGACCGGTTTCATATGCTGAGAGAGAGTTGGATTATGGGATGGGTATACAGACAGACCTGAGATTCAGACACACCAAGGCTAGAGGGGATAGAACAATCACAAATGGAAGCCATTTAATAGCAAACTGTTCGTATTATTCTTTTCGTTTTGATTACAATGACTCAGACATTATATTCAAACATCATTTATATACGGTTGATTTGCTCCACGTTAGAATAAGAGCATCAATTATAGCTTTTTGTTTAAAACCCCCAAACTTTCTTAGAGAGAGAGAGAGAAAGAGAGAAAGAGAGAAAGAGAAAGAGAGAAAGAGAGAGAGAGAGAGAGAGAGAGATAGATATTCTGACAAGAACTGAATTTGTTTGTTTACATATTTCGTTTTCCTCCTCTTCCACCTTTGTCAAAATGAAATCCGCTGGAAGAATTAACCGGAGGAGAGTATTGGAGCAGCTAGCTACATGATTATGACATGACTGCTGATCAACCTTTCTCATACGGCACACTACCATTGATATCGACATGGATGCTCTCTCGGGAAAACCTCATTCAATCTGAATACCCGAAATTAAATCGAAAATTGCGTTCGAAAATAATCGCGAATCAGGCCTGGTACTGACAGATTCCTTGCACAGAGTTTCGATTTCCAACCGGGATATAAAGGTGAAGGAATTTTAACGTTTGATAAAATACTTCCACAGACGTCATTCCAGTTTTAGATATTGGTCAAACAGTTTTTTTGACATTTTGTCTCTATTTTATTGGAATTCTTTGTTGATCTTCTGATTTTCTTGTCTGTAACATGTTTTCAAAGAGGTTAAGCTTACCACGTGACAGTGAAGATGAACATTGTCGACAATATGATATCTTAATCGCGGTGGTGAACTACGTACCATACCACATGAAAATGCCCCCAAAATAATACGACCCGACTAGATTGCTATATTCAGAGCCGCTTTTATGTCTGTGATTTTATATCATCCTATACAGATCCGTTCAAAAAATTATAACTACTCAATCAACTAGCCTTATCATTGGATTTAATCGATTTTTTTTAAACATTTAAACGTTTTATGGGGATTTCATCTTGTCTTGCCTTTCCATAATACAATATGTGTGGATGTCAGAATTCCTATTGATGTGCGTAGTAGTGTGTGCGATGCGCGCGCGGCGTGTGCGCGGTGTGAGGTGGAGATAGGGTTCATGGTGGTTCAGTGTGATGAGAGACTACACATAATTCAAGGTAATGATCGTGAAATGATCTTAGTGATTGCACATTTTCGGCATAGCAGCTCTGATGGAGATGTTTGCCCAACCCCTCATGACCTTTGACCCCTCCGATGTCTCATTAATGAGGTCATGCAGATAGATGCCACATATTCAAGTGATGATGGTGAACATGTAGTTGGATAATTTTTTTTTACCGCGGTACATTTGCTTAGGAAATTCCTATTTCTTTGATTATTAGTATTCTGAATTTTTGGCTACGCACATTCTTGTGGGACCAATTTCTTCTGCTATTGGCATATAATACTTGTTTTATTTTATGCCATGACTTTACCACCTATATGCCTAATTTATCATATTTATTTGTATTTCATTCTTGAAAATTGGCCGTGGCGATATCAGTCAAACAGAAGAGAAAAATGAACTATTACAACCACTTTCAAAAAATCTAACCTAAGGCTATTTTTAATAGCCTAATGTGTCACCTATTAAAATGTGCCAACATGACAATGAAGTATTACGTAATCTCAACATGATTTCTATGGGACATACAATAGGGTATTGAAATAGCCCTTCATGATTTTTGAAAACATTTGCGATCGTGTTATGAGCAGTATACAGTTGTTATAGTCATGCATACGGCTAGGAGAGGGGATGACTCAGTTAGGGTGTGTGCGTGTGTGCGTGTGCATGTGCGTGTTCAAATTCAAATTCAAATTCAAATTCAATTCAAATTCAAATTCAAATTCAATTTCAAATTCCAAGTTTATTCAACACTCTTCATAAAAACATTTAACATTTAAAACATACAAACAAAGAAAGTGATAACAAATACAATGGCAATTTATAAGAGCATTTGGGATAGGCAGAAAGGAGGGATTCCTGATATAAAAGCCTACCCCTAAAACAAACATACAGGAAAACGAGAACAAAAGAACAGAACAAAAAACAAAGAACATACTAAAACTTACTATCATGCACGATCAGAGTGAAAAAAAAGTTGTCAAAATGTGTGTGTGTGTGTGTGTGTGTATGTATGTGAAAGGGATAAATGAAACTTTTTTTTTGGGGGGGGGGCGTATAGGCCTATGTTTCGCTTATCCTAAATCCATGTAGAAGAACAAAAATCCCACACCTTATACATGCATACTTTACTCACGAGCTAAATTTTGAATTTTCCAGATTCACTCAAGAGATTACTGACAAAGTGGTTTTGATTCCGGAAGGCAGCTTGCCGCTGACAATATTGGTTTGTTTCATGACTCATCTTTTCAACGTGACACAATATACCAAGCAAGCGCGTAGCCAGGATTTCATTTTAGGGGGGCGGTAATGAGCACGCGAAGCGTGCGAATCACTTAAAGAGCGCGCGAAGCGCGCTCCCTAGGGGGGTGGGTGCAGGGAGGGGGGAGCGCGGAAGCTTTGAAAGAAGACGATTCGTTGTACCTTTCTCGACTCATAATCCTTGTCTGAATTCAGTCCCTCCCCTCTCTCGCGCGAAGCTTTGACGTTTCATTAAATTATTAGAGAAAGAAGACGATTCGTTGTACCTCTCTCGACTCTTAATCCTTATCTGTATTCAGTCCCTCCCCTCTCTCACGCGAAGCTTTGACGTTTCATTAAATTATTAGAGAAAGAAGACAATTCGTTGTACCTTTCTCGACTCTTAATCCTTGTCTGAATTCTGTTCCCCCCCCCCTCTCTGAAGCTTTGACGTTTCATTAAATTATTAGAGAAAGAAGACGATTCGTTGTACCTCTCTCGACTCTTAATCCTTATCTGTATTCAGTCCCTCCCCTCTCTCACGCGAAGCTTTGACGTTTCATTAAATTATTAGAGAAAGAAGACGATTCGTTGTACCTTTCTCGACTCTTAATCCTTGTCTGAATTCTGTTCCCCCCCCCTCTCTGAAGCTTTGACGTTTCATTAAATTATTAGAGAAAGAAGACGATTCGTTGTACCTCTCTCGACTCTTAATCCTTATCTGTATTCAGTCCCTCCCCTCTCTCACGCGAAGCTTTGACGTTTCATTAAATTATTAGAGAAAGAAGACGATTCGTTGTACCTTTCTCGACTCTTAATCCTTGTCTGAATTCTTTCCCCCCCCCCCTCTCGCCCGAGGCTTTGACGTTTCATTAAATTATTAGAGAAAGAAGACGATTTGTTGTACCTTTCCCGACTCATATTTCTTAATTTGAACTCAGTTTCCCCCTTCCCGCGCGAAGCGCGGAAGCTTTGACGATTCATTGTACCGTTCTCGACTCCTTTTCCCTTTTTCTTCCTACGTCCTCTTTCTTTTTTTCCTTCTCTTTCTCTCTTTTTTTTTTTTTTTGGCCGGCGTTTTTTTTTTTTTTGGGGGGGGGGGTCGACCGCCCCCACCGCCCCCCCTGGCTACGCGCCTGATACCAAGGTCAAGGGAAATTGTCAAAAGCGTTATTCTGATGTCACGAGTTTCCTTTCAAAGACCATTTAGAAACATTCTGTATAGTAAATGCAACCGTGGTCATAGTGGTGGTGGTTTGGAGATGCTTTAAGCATATCACAATATTGTTTGAAACGGGTTTATCCTTTTTTATGATAAAAGAATTATCATGATCAGTGACTTGGTAAGCTATTGGTGAGAATATACCATATACTATAAACCAAGGTCAACGGAAATTGTCAAAAACGTAATTTTCTCGTCACGAGTTTCCTATCAAAGATCAATTAGAAGCATTCCGTAGAGTAAATACAACCTTGGTCATAATGGTGGTTGAGATATATATTTTTCTGAATTTAAAGGGATAGTTGAGTTCTGTTGCAGAGAGCGCTACACAAAATATTTTTTTGTGAGATAATGAAAAACTGAGTGTCAAATTTGAAAGAACATACTATTTAAATGACAAAATCATCTTTGTTTGATCAAAATAGGTTCAGAGACGGCTAAAATATAACGATTTCTAATACTTGTGTACCACCACAAATATTAGCTATTTTGACAAATTTGAAAAAAAAAACCGTTGGAAAAAACGAAATAACGCCTTTTATGTTGTATTTCAGCCAATGCCAAAGTTGGCTTTTTGTTGGCATTTTCATGTTGCTTATATTACCCACAATTAGCTGGCTCATGTATTGTTATTTTTAATTAAATAATTAATTAACGGTCACCGTGTTTTTTTTTAAGTGGAGCCGAATTGGTATGATCGTATTGGCTAAATTTCACACATTTTGAGGTCTAACATTTTTTCATAGCAATTTTAGGTTCTAAAAGGGCACTATAAATGTAATAGATAAGAATAAGAGCAATAACCATGTACTTTGAAGGCATTTGCGGTCTGAAAACAGAACTCAACTATCCCTTTAACCACATAACCATTTTATTTCAAAACTGGTTTATCCTGTTTTAAAGAGAAAGTATTAACGCGTTCAGTGACTTTGTAAGCTATTTGTGAAAACACACACAGAGTCAAACAAATAAGCAGCAAGCAACAAACAATCAATCAAACAAACAAACAAAGAAATAAACAAATAAACAAGAACCAGTGCAAGTTACTTCGAGTTCAATAACGCTTTCCCTGAATTAATAAAGTAGAGTAAGATAATATTACAACAGATAATGATTTTGATATTCAGTAAGTTAGAATCAGAGGTGAGAAGCTCAATTATCATGGTTAGGAGCAAAATTTGTCACCCTCGTACTTCTTTATTCAGAGAAGTCAATCACCGAATCTATCTGACAAAATCAATCTGCATGCTAAGCTGGAAATATTTTAAATAGAAATGAAAATATACCGATCTATACGCATTAGTCACAGTCGAATGGAAACTAAATGTAATGGTCTTGACATGTTTTCCGCAAAGATTTTGTGTACTTTAGGACACAATATTAGCACCTATATGTTTATCTAGCGGCTTGGTCGGAATGAGAATTGAAAGAAGTTTAGTATTAAAATAATATTTACGAACAGAGTGATCACCATGCAGTGTTTGTCATAGGGGACACTGATCTCTCGATTAATAGATAGTAGATCACGTGATGATATAATAGAAACCAGACAGGTATTCTCAACAATACCATACTTAACACGTCAGTAGCACCGTGAAGTGAATAACTTCAAGCATGACTTATTTCGAAGGTTTGTTACCATTTATCTGTGAATTAATATTGGCTCTTTATAAATTGCTCAGAGAAAGGAATCAAGTTGTTATTTGTGACACATCTATTAACATGACTCGATTACTTCGCACAGTGTTCCATTATTCCATGATCCATTTCCCCCTCTAACCCGATGCCGTAAGCATCATAATAATGCTAAAGGGTTTCATGTTCTAATAGAAACATAAATATACAATGCAATAGTCTCTTGACACTGTCGGCTATGGGTAATTGAATACATATTTAATCATTTTCCATATCCGAATCGCAGAGGCAAGGGGGGGGGGGGGGGGGGTAACATGATTATTAGCTCAGGTGACGTA
This sequence comes from Strongylocentrotus purpuratus, assembly GCF_000002235.5. Lineage (NCBI taxonomy): Eukaryota > Metazoa > Echinodermata > Echinoidea > Camarodonta > Strongylocentrotidae > Strongylocentrotus > Strongylocentrotus purpuratus. Next base: position 33,800,861 of record NW_022145603.1, on the reverse strand, counting down.
AAACGGCTCGTTATAAAAATGAAACATGAATATGTAGTAGTAAATTCCTTTTGTAATGTGAAATTCTGTGATGCCCCTCTCTGGATGGACAATTAAGTGAGGACAAATTAGAAAACTGCATTCTGTTACAGATAAAAGGCATTAAAGGTAACTAAGCGGATTAGGACAATTCCTTTAAACGTCTAAACATCTGCTCGAACATTTAAAACTTCCAGAAGACTGTAAAATAGAGGAAAAAAATCTCGACCATCCATTGAAATCTAGAGTTTATGAAATATGGTTTGTAGGGCATCATGGGGAGTTTAAGTCGAAAAGTAAACAAACCTCTTCATTGCTTGAGCACGCCTTCTCTTTTTTAAATGTCAACACAAAACTAATCCGCCAAACTTCTTGATTCATAAGTAATCGTAATCGTCAAATGTCTTGCTTGCGTTCAATATGTAGTCTCCTTTCATGCTCTGATATATTGATTGCACTCAACAAGACGGTGAAATATTCTTGCCTCCCTGCCAGAAAACTGGAGAATATGCTAAAGATTGGCAAAGTGGACGAGAGAAGAAAAAAAACTTCGGGACCGGGAAGTCAAACATACGAGTACGAAGTAAAAGGAAATTAAAACATAATTCTCAATGAAAAGGAGGACAATACAGTGCATACGGGCTATATTGAAGAGTATGGTGGAAATAATAATACAAAAGAATAGAGAGAGAGAGAGAGAGAGAGAGGGGGGGAGGATGGGGGATGAGGTAATGACGAGAACATTAATACACATCGCTAGTGTTAAAACAATATTTTTTCTTTTTCCAGACACAATTTTCTATAGAATTATCAATTTTCTTTAAACGAAGGCTATGCCTAGAGAGGTGTAATGTAAAATGTCAACATACTGGATGTTTGTAAATCTGATTAGATCATAGCGCTCAATAATGCTTGATATAGCATTCAATAAGGAGAGAATAACAAAAGACAAGTTTCTAAGTGATTTATTCTCAACCCAATATGATAAAATGAATTTGTTAGTGAGTTAATCTGCTAGACAGCTTGACGTAAATTAAGTGTGCCTATCATGAAGACGCCATGATGTTGGACAATGGGTGAACATGTTACTCATCTATAATTTTCATGGAAATCGGTTGATATGGAGGATATTATATTCCAAATTACATATTTTTAATGGCATTCTGTGAAGGGCTGGGTTAATTTCAAAATCATTTAAGAAGGCTGAAGGAGGGACATTTCTGATGGTAAACAAGGATTACAATTATTACATCGGCTATCACTTTGGATCCCTATAAATATAGGTCTGAAAACGATGCTGACCGTTACTCGTATTTTGATGATGACTACACACTCTCTGGAATTCTCCTTTAATCTCTTATTTCATGTATTTTGAACACTTTTGTACTCAAAGTCATATCAAATACATTTGGAATATTTTCTAAAGTGCTTATTATAAATATTTGAATAGGCTATTCAGTATATGATTTTATTTTTTAAACGGTGTTAGGTATATTGTAAGAGAGGAAAAACTCTGGAGGGGTAAGATGGAGAGATAAAAAGGTAGAGAAAGAGAGGGGGAATGAGAGAGAGAGAGAGAGAGAGATGGGGGCGCACATGCATGTACAATGCGCTAAATATAAGGTTGGTGTTCAGCCATTACAAGGCATGTATGGATTGTTTTTCTTGTCTACGGATGATATACACCTCTTCGCATGTTCACAAGCAGTTATTGCACCCGAGCATCATGGAATACCTTCAGCACCGTTCACATTGCCGTACAATGCAAGAACACAGCTCTCCGACCAATAAATAATGGAGTTTGAGGGCATACGAAGCGAAAGTCATGCACGCTTAACATATTGAGGGGAGGTGGATAAAATATGGCGCCATTTTCATCATTGAAGACTTTTTATGAAAAGAAAAGGAGTAAGTGTTTTTGGAAGGTGTACATTTTTCTATTTCGTATCAACTATATCACTGCTTGCATGCCTTGGATTAACATAGAAATTTTGTATTAAAAGCGTTCAGTTTCGAGACTGCTGAACATGTACTTAGCATTTTTTGCAGCATTCACTGCATTTATTCGAGCAGTGGAAGTGTCCAAGTATTTTCGAGTATTTTTATTCAAATTAATATTAACATATTAATAACTGTTGATGTGTAAATTGAAAGTATACAACGCATATCAAGAAATGATTTTTGATGATTAAAACAAAGAAAAGAATTACATGTAGCATCTAAATGCGTTGGTACCTGATTGCCATCGTGAGCTATATAGAACCGAAATGCGATGGAGTCAATAAATACGCCACAGAGGGAACGTATGTTCTTATCCATGTACATGGATATACATACAGCCTTTGGCTTTGTTTACATCACACAGTCTCATGTTTATCTTGCGTATCATCACATCACTCAAGTAGATCTACCACCAAGTAGGTGTCAAAACTACATGAGATAGAGAGGGAGAAAGAGATATATATATATATATATAGAGAGAGAGAGAGAGAGAGGGGGGGGGGGGGGAGGGGAGAGGTGAAAGGGAGGAGGGGGAGGAAGACAGAAGTGAAGGGAGGATAGAGAGAGGTAATACAAAAGAGAAACACGAGATAGAAATCAAGGATAGAGGACAAATAAGAAGACTAACAGGTAAATGAGAAATACAAGAGAAGAGAGAGAGAGAGAGAGAGAGAGAGGGGGGAAAAGTGATTTTTTTTTTGGGGGGGCGGGGGGGGGGGGGGATTTGTTCGATATGCAGATGGGGGTAGTGATGAGAAAAAGGAACATCCCCCTTTAGAACATCATTTGACTCCTGGAGCTGGAGCGGTATCTATTTTTTGTAAGGATGTGATTTGGCTTTGGGGAGGGGGGGGGGGGGGGCGGCTACGAATGAAGAAGAAAACATCAAGACCCTGAGACTCGTTCTAGAACACACCCTTGTGCATCCTTGATGGGTGGAGGTAGCTCATGATCATGATCACCCATACGACCATTCGAGGTTCATCTATGGAAGGTTATCGCACTCCACTTCCTTGCCAATCCGGTGATCAGATCCTAAATTGGGCTCTAATCTTATCAGGACCATACATCACTTTCACAGATTCACCGCCGATCACGTGAATACTATATATATACCGAGGAGCTGTCGGGGTAAGATGGGTGCTCAGCGTCACGCACACACACGTTGAGCGCAGATGTGCGTGTGCGTGGGTGAGTGAGGGATGTGCGTGTTTGTGGATATATGAACGCCAGTATGTGTGGCGTTACATGCGAGTATGCGCTGTGTCTGTAACACATTGGGCGTGTAATCCGCAATGTTACACCCCTTGGTATTTGATCGTGCTAAAGTGTGAAAGTAATTCTAGTAGAGCAAGCTTTATCACAGCTAAATGTGTTTCTTATCATTAGTAGGTACATGTTCTAATGCAAGGAATACAGTATACAAAGACCTGGCATCTCGGAAGGCTATAAAAAAACATATTATGAAAGATCACAAGCCATCTATTTAGGGACAGTAAAACGACGAAGACATGAAAGCAACATTAAACGAACAAATGGAAATAATCATTTGATAAAGATAACCAATCTTCTTTGTACGTAACTTATTTGATACAAGTAACAGTGGTTCAAGATTACCTTACCTCTTAAGATAAATTATTTACGAATCCTAATGCAATGCTTTCATGAATCAGATTTTGATTAATAAACGAAATGTCACTAATAAATACACCTCAACTACATGAGATATAGAAGATTCTTGATTTCATTCCGACTTTCCAAACAGTGCTAACGTAACAATGCATTCTAAATCTAGCTATGTATAAAGTCACACGAAGACACTTAAACCCCAAACAATCAAATTGGTCGTTACCATTAATAGCCTAGTCAATACACACAGAAAGCCTGAAAATAAAAACGAGGTATTAAACCTTATCCTCCAAGGTTTTTCAATATATTCGTTACCATTATGCTTTTCGCCAATATGTTATGAATAAGTTTTAAGACTATACAAACCTGTTTAGCTCTATTACGAAAAGTTTTAGGAATAATCAGGAAAAAAAGGAGAATAAAATCGAAATTGAATTGAATAAAGCATTTGTATGAGCGGAATAAAAGTTGGGCATTTCTTTCCATTCTTTAGACGGTTGGACCTCTGAGGTTAATCGAGATTAAAGGATTAACAAAACATAAAGGATTAAATTGCCTGTGACTGTTCTTATCATCTCTAATACGGTTACTAACCGCTTAATGTCTAAAAGCTCCTTGACATGGTTTTATATTTTTATTCCGGTAAAACCATTTTCATGGACCATTAACACAGGTTTGGCGACATTTTCACGGATTCAGGGATTATAAGATTAATAGTTGGGTGCTATAAGAAAAGACTTCCGTACGTTACATGGTACGTGATGCAAATTGACCGGGCTGACCAGATTAAACGTATACAAAAGCAGAAACACGAAGTTGCAAACCATCCAGAGACTCCTAATAAATTGCGTTACTAACTAATTAATTATGTCATTACAACATTTTTATTCTCAGTTTTCTTATGGATAACTGATTTTCTTATAAAACTGAAGATATTGTGTACATATTCAATACTGAATGAACGCCATTAAACTATTACCAACAACAACAACAACAACAACCATGTGAATGTGTAGTTTGCAATGGGTCAAAGTGTCACGAAAGGAAGGCTCGCCAGGCATGACAGCGAAAAATGATTCCTAATTTATATCGATACTGTTACTTTCGGGATGATATTAGTTTGCCGAGTCAATAGAGTATATTATATAAAGATTGGTTTTGTGATTTATGGATTAAATTGTCTCGTCTTGAAACGATTTAATGATAAAAAAACATAATACCAGCTTTTTAATTATCAAAATTATAGGGAAAAATATCATAACGGATTGCTAGAACTGGCAGGATTATAAGATACCATTAATTTGGTTCGATAAACCTCATGAGCCTTCAGAAATGCGGAGATGACAAATTTACTTACTCAAGAGGTTTACAAGAATAACAGGGATCGGAGGTCAAGCAAAGGGGTCTGTTTTTCCGTTGTAATTTGATAATAAGATTCACAAATCATCCTACTGTCGTTTTTAGAGTGTTAAAAATTCATTGTTGGAATAATCCGTGAAAAGGACGTTTGTGTTTGTTGGATGGTTTGGCAGGAAAAGAGCCGAGGTTAATCTCCCAACCGTGAATGAAGATTAGAGTATACGAGATGAGAGGGGGTAATTTGAGTCAATGGTCTGTGTAATCCCAACAACTATCATCTGGTTGTGGTGGTTATCTTACCTGACTGCTAAGAAAGCATAAATGCTTGTTAGTAAGTATCCAGAGGACCGACGGATGTGGGTCCTCTCCGAGAGACTTGTTAATGAGGAATGATGCCTTACCAACGGGCACTGGACAGGACAGGATAATTATATATAAACATTAACAAGACAAATTGACTTGTTACGGTCATGTTTTTATGAAACGAAGTAATATTGCCTAAACTATTCGCGAACATATTTTGCTTTTCCTAGATCTGGAGGTGATAAAGTATGGTTAATGGGGCATTGTGGAGAGTTTAAGTCGAAAGGTAAACAAGTCACTTCATTGCTTGTGGGTGTATGAAATTTCCCGAGCCGAAATGTCAACACAAAACTAATCCGCTAAACTTCTTGATTCATAAGTAATCGTAATCGTCAAATGTCTTGCTTGCGTTCAATATGTAGTCTCCTTTCATGCTCTGATATATTGATCGCACTCAACAAGACGGTGAAATATTCTTGCTTCCCTGCCAGAAAACTGGAGAATACGTTAAAGGTGGAAGAAAAAAACCCGTTCGGGATTGGAAAACAAAACAAAAGTGAAAACGTGTACAAATTAAGAAGAAAGGTTAATATCATTCTCAATAAAAAGGAAGACAATACAGCATATATTTGTTTGTATTTAAAAAAATATTAAAAAGCGTTTATATTTCTATATATCTACCAGAGAGTCCTAAATACATATCACGCACGCTCAACTGATAATTTGGAAACAGTATCACAACTGTGATTGTGACCTCCTTTGATACTACATGTATAAGAACAATGGAAGCTCAAGAGAGTGTGTCCTCTTTTAAAGACAAATTTTTATCGCTGAATTAAACTTTGGGTTTAACACGCGAATAGGTGCGACAACCAGTAATATTCCACAATGTGAATTGAATAGAAAACAAATAGAAAGAGAATTGCAATTGCAAGTTGCGAAGTCAAATCTTTAAAATGCAGATTTGAAAAGAAATCGAAAGCAGACAAGGAAGCAAAAATGTGAAGGCATGGATTTAAGAGGGTTTACATTTGAAGGTATTAATGAAAAGGAGAAACAAGAAAAGACAAGCAATGGGAGAAATATTTGCAAAATCAAAAAGACTACATGGACAGTTGTTTAGATAGTGTAAAGCATCGATATATAGAGCGAAGCTAACAAAGACAGTGTTCTTAATAAGATCAAGAGGAGATTGAAAGGGCGGAGACAAAGGATCAAGGAGATTAAGTTTTGTAAGGTAAGGTGTTGGAATGGTTTAAATAGAATAAATCCTCTCAGGTCGATTGACTATGGACCATTAAACATCGACTCGTGACTAGAGTTATACCACAGGAACACCGCCAACACGACGCGATGTCGACAAATAATCGACAGATTCTTTGCCATTTGGGGGTATTGACGTTACTTTGTTTGATGTCGGTTGTTAGTTTTATTCGTTTGACTGGGCATGATACAAATGTAATACTGAAAACAATTATTGAAAGACCAGGGCCCTGTTGCATAAAATTTACCATTAATAGTAACTTTGCCATCAAAGGTAACTACCATGGTAACAGGGCTCAACAGCCAATCAAAATCGAGGTTTCCATGGTAGTATACCATTGATGGCAAAGTTACCATCAATGGTAAGTTTTGTGCATAAGGCCCTGGAAGACTTTACGTCGTAGGGTTTACAATGTATATCAACGTAAACAAGAAGATTCAGATTAACATTATATTATTAAATTGTTTCTTGATTCTGCAATTCCATAATTCAAGGTGAACTAAAGGACAATCTCAACTTTAAAATCCAAAGTATCAAATGTCTTAAATTAAAACGGAGCAGGGTAAAATGATACCCGTTCAATGCTCGTTATGTAGTATGTCCTACTTTCTCCATTATGCCAGTAAAAATATATATGATAGAAATGTGTGATAGCAAATCTGAAATACATGGATGTTCTATTAAAGGCTACGTTTATCCCAGTCAAATTCTACTGGAAGTGCAATACTTCAAAGAAAGGAAAGGAAAATAAGAAGAGATAAATGTGATTAAAGACAAAATGAAATGTAGATAAAAATGAACAAGATGTGATTTATGGCGTGTTTACACCACGGTTTACATATCGTGCCTTTACTGACATCACCATAATCATGATGATTACTTTTGAATTGCAGAGAAAGAACGTCATTTCTTTAGCAACTTTCATCGTGTTTTAACTCGTAAAGGTATTCTTGGTTAAGCCAAACAATCGATATTTATTGATTTTTGAAGGAGAGTGTCCAAATGAGGATGTTACCCCTTTTCAATCTTTAATGTGAGGATTAAAATATTGGATACGTTCAGAACTGGTTCATTTAACATCGATCAGCAGGCAGAAAAGAACACCTTGGGATTAATGGATCAAAGACAAAAAGGTACAAAATAAAAAGTAGCACAGAAAGTGAGAAATAGATTGAGAGCGAGGGAGGAGAGAGAGAGAGAGAGAGAGAGGGGGGGGGGGAGGGGGGGGGGGGGTGTGAGAGAGAGGGAAAGAGAGTGATATATAGAGAGAGAGAGGGAGAGAGAGAGAGAGAGAGAGAGAGAGAGTGAGGGGGAGCAGACAAAAAGACCTTTAACAAGAAGAATCGAAGACGGAAAAGGATAGGCAAAATAAAGAAGAAGGCGAAGATGAGTCAATCAACTAGAAGATTTCTAATGGTGTAATTTGTTATGATATACCCATCATCATCCTAGTCTGCAGGCACATACCCTAATCTGACACTTAATCAAAAAATCATTGTGCCTTGAGAGAAGTCTAGCCCAGCTACCTACTGGTTGTGTCAAGAGCAGCTACAGTACATGGCCTATGGTAGTCTTATAGTGCAGACTCACTTTTACGACTGACCAGGGTTTGTGCTTGCAGACTATCATCATCCCATGCATCCATATTCTGTCGTCGCTACTAATATCTGCTTCAATAACTATCATATTCATTTCATTCCATAATAATTTGTATAGAACAGTCGTCATCGTTTTATATTCTTGAGAAGAAAAAAAAAGGATCTGGGTCGCGATTCTATCCCCAATAATTGATAGCCTAACAGGTGCATTAACACAAATAATACTTTGGCATAGTCAATTATTAATTCAAAAGATTACCAGATAGTGATGAAAATGTGTGCCATCACTAGAGTCTGCAAAAATCTAACCATTAAAGTCTGGAGAAAAAAAATCAACCGCTAAGTCCTTGTTTACAAAAAAAGAAAAGATTTCATACGTTATGTTATGCCTTTGTAAATGCGCTTTAAAAGTTAAGGGTTGCAATCATTATCTTTTGTAATTCATATCGACAAAATGGAATTGAAACTTTCCCTCCATCTTGATTTCTCTGCGATTAAGACTGAAAATTGATGAAATGTCCCCAGACAATATGGTACATTAAAATGCAACCCAATCTCAATTGCTCATTTTGACGCTTCTTTCGAATTTGATAGAGAACATCTCGATGGAGAAGATGATTTTGATATCACTCACCGTGAGATAAGATGAGTGGAGCGACCAATTCTTAGTGATTAGTCTCACCGGCACCGTAGGGTTAGGGTGATTTAGCTTTCCGCTCTCAATATCCAACGATAGGACGACCGATTCATAAGCATCAATAAAACACCCATGAAAATCCACTTTCCTCTTTGATTACGATCCACCAAAAACAGTCAAAAATGTACAGTGACCTCTGCCAGGATGATTCAAGAGTCACCTCATATGTGATTGTTTCATGGCTGTCACAAGAGATGTCCTGAACAGTCACTCATTGATTTGCTATCTCTTCACGTTTCAGTGTTTCCCTCACACTCTTCAATAATATTTGAGAGGAGAGGCGAGACATACCCTGCTGTGTGATCCACAGCAATTAATCGCAATCAAGATCGTACACCCGTTGTTACTGAAGCCTGTAAATACAGCCCTTTCTGGTTTAATATAGAGGTTGCCGTGATTACATTGTAGTTCTGGGCCAGTATTCAATAACAAAAATATTTTGAAAAGTAAAATTGAACCTTCCTTTGATCTACGTGTTCTAAACATTCGAGAAGAAAAACGAAGGTACGAACAACTTGCCATTAATTACGGTAGATTTGGAATGAAGGAAAATGTGTAATCTGAAACCTATCTGCATAATTATGTCCCTACTTTGATTTCCCGGGAAAGCACTCATTTTCTATTAAAATATCGACATTTAAAGTTACTGGGTAACATCGTTAATGAACAAATTGCATAATTTGTGTATGAAATGTTGCTCATATTCCTTCTACTGTACTAATCCTCTAACATGCCAAAAATCCTGACAAAAATTCTCAAACCACAAAGATATCTACGATAATTTGATTTGATTTGATTTGATTTATTGGTTTCTGCATCTTTTTTCTTTTTTCATCATACATTTTCATGACCATAATATGGTATGATACAATATTTTAAGTGTATATAATTTTATACAGATAATAAACGAATTTAAAGAAATATATTGAATGCATAATTAACATACATTAGATGCAGGAGGGCTACATAAATAAGCAAAGTAGCTTGACGTGCCCGCAGCCATCAACTTAGATACAACAATAACATATACAAATAGAAAAGACTGATTTGCAGAGAAGAAAAGGAAAGGGGAGAGAAGGAGCGTTGGTAATAATACAATAAATCTCGTACATCTGCTGATTGAATGCAGGTTCATTCATGAATGGCTAAACGATGCTACACTGTGCAACACCCTCTAACAGTAAATTCTCCCAACCATTTTTGAATTTCCCCAACTATTTTTCCATGAAAAAAGAGACATACAGTAAGACAGGCTTTTAAAAAGCTTTCAACACTTAAATGTCTGGAATGGTATATGGAGCCAATTCGTTGCTTTGTGAAGAATTACATGTGCCTAAAATGTAAGGATTAAGGATGCGATCTGATCAGTTTCCCCAATTTTTATCATTGATGATGATCCGTTTTCTCTCAAATTTTCAGATTATCTTTAATACATCTAGCATCGAAGTCACTACCTTAGCACCACTTTCTCTCATTTGAGCAATGTTACCTTTAAGTCCCTTTAAGAAATAGTGCCCTCTGATTGGCCTATTAGTTATGAAATAAGTGGTTTAATGACCAATTAGCATGAATTAATTGGTATGAAAGAGCTCATAACCAAGGTATGTTCACAGATTGTTCAATCACGGAGAAAGGTCCATGGTTCAATAAAGGATACCGACTTTAGTCACATGACCTTCAATTAACCAATGGGAAGAAGAGATATGAATAATACGTGATCGTCAGGAGGTAATGTATATTCGTTTGTTATCCTTTCAAATCTATAAAGATATACGCATGTAATTGAGATTTGAATCCACTTGGGAAAGTGAGTATGGATTGTTGAGATCGTCTTCAAAAGTAATTTTTTGATGTCATCTGGAGAATTATTAAGCGATTCAACTTCCATTAAACCGACCTTCTGTACATAATAACGAAACCTTCAAAGAGAGTGTAATTATTTACAATCTCAAACTAAAATTGAGCTATTTATCGGCGGATGTGCTTTTCTAGATGGCATATTGTATTGAAAAACAACGTTTACTTGTAAACAGATCAAACCATTTCTTTTGCAAATAATTCTCTTCCTCCCAGATGCCTCTTTGTGTGTACAAATGGCAAATGACTTTTCACAACTTGCTGGACAATCGTGGAATTAATTCTAGATTTTTCTTTCAAGACTATTCTGGAACCCTTTGTATATATGTCAAACAGTCAACATTATTCTTCCTGCACATTACCAAATCGCAGTGAATAAACATTCAAACGTATTTAGCGTCTTATCCGCGTCTCAAGGATTCTCCAATGGTTGACTAATAGCTTTCTGCACATTATTCTTTTCACGCATACAGGGGGCTTAAATGGATTTTAGAAAAGTATCGGGGCATTAATAACTATCACTTTCTGGACCATTGAATATCTTCTATTTAAAGGTAGGGCTTACATTGGTATTGATTGATATCAGGGGAGAAAGAGAGAATTGCTTTAAGACAGGAGATATGTAGGCCTCGATCCCAATAGTGAGGAGAGAATAATGAAAGATAACTAGCTATTCTTAAAGTGTCATATGTGTGTTCGAGAGTGAGAGAAGGGGAGAAAGACACAAAGATAGAGAGAGAGAGAGAGAGAGAGAGAGAGAGAGAGAGATAGATATAGAAAAACAAGATTTGTTTTTGTTTTGTTTTTTGTTTTTTATGTGTTTGCACTTCAGAACCTGAAGAAGGCCTCACAAGCCGAAAGCTCGTAATAAAATTCTAAAGTACAGCTACGTCTCGCGTTCCTAGACCATTTTCTTCACGCCTGTATTTATATATCGATATATAAAGAGAGAGAGGGGGTATGAAGAAAGGAGGGAAATATGCATGTAGGAGAGGAGATGAGAAAGAGAGAGAGGGAGAGAGAGAGAGAGAGAGGGAGAGAGAGAGAAGGCCCTTGGCATGTAATTGAGAAAAACACTAAAACATTCGAGTTGTTTGGAGGATTTATGAGCTAATGTAACGGAAACATTATCATGACAATTTGAATAACGTAGGGGAATGGCCGTAAAGATAACATTTTATGATGAGCAGATTCGTGAAGTACAATGAGTCATTATCTGCTTTATATAGCTACAACAACAACCATCACACGGAGGACGAAGCGGTGCGATTATTAAAGTGAAAAGTGTTTTATTATAATATAAGTGATCTCAAGAGGCCCCAGTTTACCACATGAATGGCATGATTTCACCGTTAGAATAAAAATCACAACATATCGTTAATGTGTAATTGAGATGAGTCAGGAATGTGATCCTTCATCTTTCATCTTACTATTTCTATGGGTGGATCATGAAGATGGAAGATTGGAAACACGCGTAATTTACTGATAAGGATTGAATTGAAATGAAAGATAATGACGTAGGTAATCGAAATGCAATTAATGAGAGGATAGGAGAGAACAATGCAGTAAAATGTTGGACATATCAGATAGAGAGGGATCATATTCAAAGACTGAAAAAGAAACAGAAAGGTTCAGGGAGAGAGTAATTATTGAGAGAAAAATGTTAAAATATCCGTGTAACATGAAACAGTTCAAAATGCATCTTTAAGTAATATTTATTAGGAACGAGTTCGTAACTTTAACATGGTTTGTCGTAAAACCTCGTTTCAAAAGCTTGATTTTGAAGGTAGAATGAATGATCTGAAACGCTCATCGTAAACACTCATCGTGTTCGCAGTTCCACGATGTAGTGTTTGTGCTCACTTCTCTGGCACCACCAGGCAATTCTCCCTGTGTGGCCTTAATTGGTCTTCCAGCTGGATTCGCAAACCTTCACTGTGCATGCTACGTAGACCCACTAGAGGTCAGTGCGTTGACCCCATTTAAACGCGTTTACAAATTGTAAACGCATCTTTTTGTGAGTTTACGATCGGCGATCGTGATCGCCGTTTTTCGGTGATTCTACAAAAGTGAGCATGGACGCAACCGTGTTTTAAACTAAACGCGTAACAGATGCCTGATTCTGGCCAGAAAAAGTGAAGCATAAACACGCCCCACGAGACGTTAATCTACTGCAAAAAAAGACATTTTGGAAAGTTGAAACAATGTAGGTTTTTTTTAATGAAATAAGCGGTTTATGTGATTTTTGTAAAACAGTTTTTTTTAAAGTCTGTAAATGATTGCCCTTATCAGTTAAAAAAGAAAATTACACCTGTTAATTTCCTTTACACTATACCACCATATTGTTAACTTAGTAACCATGGTTACGAACCATAAGAAGTGGCGCATCGGGGCGCATCGGGGCGCATCCAGACATTAGTAGCAAGGGAATATATCTGGGCCAATGACTTGTTACAAGATTTCTTGAAGCTTCGGGTGGGGTAAAGTCTATACCAGGTTTCCTCTATGCTTGATATATAGGCCTATGCCATCGTTTAAGATGGTTAGAATGGTTCGAGGACACCTACCTCTGGACAATCGCCCTCCGGATAACCACCCCTAGGATAACCATCCTCTGGGACAACTTCCCTCTAGGACAACTACCCCCTAGGACGACTACCCCCTAGGACGACTACCCCCTAGGACAACTACCCCCTAGAACAACTACTCCTAGGGCAACCACCCTCTAGGACAACTACCTCCGGACAACTATCCTAGGGGGTAGCTTTCCTAGAGGGTAGTTGTCCTAGGGGATAGTTGTCCTAGGGGGTAGTTATCCTAGAGGGTGGTTGTCCTAGGGGTAGGTGTCCGGATACGGGTTTGAAAGGCTACAACCATCATTATACATGGCACATGTAGACACGTCTCACTCTTGAAGCCCCCCAAGAAAGTTCACCAGCACGAACTCGCCTTCGTCATCGGCACTCGACTGGAAAGACCTACTTACCCGAAAAAGTTGCTACGAACTCGCCTTCGTCATCGGCACTCGACTGGAAAGACCTACTTACCCGAAAAAGTCGCCAATCGATTCGTCGCGCTCGGGAAACACCGTATTCGGTTTCTTACTTCGTTAGATTAGCGTGGAGCCCCTTTCACATATGTTTCTGAGGTGGGCTCGGAAAACACCGTATTCGGTTTCTTACTTCGTTAGATTAGCGTGGAGCCCCTTTCACATATGTTTCTGAGGTGGGCTCGGGAAACACCGTATTCGGTTTCTTACCTCGTTAGATTAGCGTGGAGCCCCTTTCACATATGTTTCTGAGGTGGGCTCGGGAAACACCGTATTCGGTTTCTTACCTCGTTAGATTAGCGTGGAGCCCCTTTCACATATGTTTCTGAGGTGGGCACTGATCTTTCCTTATGTTTGTCAGCTGGAGGAATAGAGCTCGACGACAGTTTTAGTGGACCGTATTCATAAAACTAGCAGAAGCCCAATAAAAAGAATTAAGCTTAAGCTTGCTTCGTGCCAGCTAATGCCTTCCTCTAACCAGCAACAGCTTGCTAAAATAAAAATATGCCAATTTGCTTCTACTATTTTATGTTTCAAGATTCATATTTTTTTAATAGCATCTTTAATTGCTTATTCCCTTGATGAAGCTATTACAAAGCTCACATCTCACCTTATTGACAGGATTAAATAAAAGGATACAATTTAATTTTTAAATACACATGTAACAACAAAGCTTGAAATGGCCCCTTGCTGCAAGTAATTAAGAAGTATATCGCTACCATGACTGTGTTCGGGGATAACAAAATACAAAAAATAAAACTTTCGCGTGTAACGCGCTTATATGGACACTTCAATGAGCATGATATAGTGTTCTCCACGTCGCACCACCATGTCGAACATCAAATTTGCTTTAAATTGTAGACATGATTTAACGTTTTATGAATTCAACCCGATGAAAGTTTTGAACATTTTAAAATGCTCATAATTTGGTACGAAACCTTCCGAGCGACCTCTTCATGAAGCAGTTTAATCTGAACAGACTCGGGACAAACTCAGTATGGAACGCTGTGAAGTGTGAAAGGAGTTACAGGGAGCCCTTTCGCCGCCGTTTCACGGTTTTATTCGGTTATAATCAAGATGCACAATTACAGCATGCAAAGGACCATTACTTCATCTCATGTATCAGGGTGAAGTTACCGACTGATGGTGAGAATTAACATTCACAGTGACGCAAGACCGTCGGGCCTTGACATTCAAGAGCTATAAATAATGTTCGGAAACTTCAGTCGGTTCTTTGTATCGAGATCAGGTTCACGGAGCCTATACTGGAATTAAAATGGCGAATCCAAGGCAATGAAGACATTATTGAATAAGGGAAGAGGTAAATATACGGCGTCAGTTACCATTGACGCCGTATATTACCAGTTACCATCTCTAATATAGAGAAGTCCTCCCTGATAGCAGATTGGGTTTGAAACAACACATCTGTAATATAGAGAAGTCCTCCCTGAAAGCAGATTGGGTTTGAAAATATAATAAAGATGTGAGGTACCAATCTCTGACCATTTGATGAAATTTCATTTTCAGAGGATAAGAAAGTTATGAGGTTTAACATTGATAACAAACAAATAACTTAGTAAATTACCAGGAGCTCGCACTTCG
The DNA here is from genome assembly GCF_000002235.5 of Strongylocentrotus purpuratus. Classification (NCBI taxonomy): domain Eukaryota; kingdom Metazoa; phylum Echinodermata; class Echinoidea; order Camarodonta; family Strongylocentrotidae; genus Strongylocentrotus; species Strongylocentrotus purpuratus. The sequence continues at coordinate 33,785,484 of NW_022145603.1, read as the reverse complement.
GCAATTCCTCTTATATGTTGGCGAGGATAGAGGCCGGGGGTGCAACAAGGAGAACATGAATCACATAACACAATTGAATAGCAAAAGAGAGAAAGAGAGAGAGAGAGAGAGAGAGAGAGAGAGAAAGAAAGAAAGAAAGATAGAGTGATAGAGAGAAGGAAGAGGAGAGAAAATGTAAAATAAGAAGATAATGAACCCCCCCCCCCACAGCCTTACCGCATTCAACGGGCTTGTCATTTCGTAACACACTATAAGACCGCTACCCCCTCCCCCATGGCACTAGTCCCCCCTCCATGGCGGAATCCACACCACGAACTGCCTGTCCCTTGATGTACATGTATTTATAGACATGGTAGACCTCCTGTTTCATTCGAACGTCCCTGTAGATTGTGAATGTATATACCGTATACAGATATAGAAGTTCATCGACACCGTATACTTTGTCCCTCTTAATTCCCAGGATGGAAATTCATTATTCAAACGCAATAACTCATTCCCAACAATGATCTATAATGATAAGGCTTTGAGAACCCTTTGATGACCGGGACAGGTGTATTTAGTGACAGGTGTACCGGCAGTGTCAATGAGAAAGGATTGTAACTGATGATGAGTTCATCCTCCTCCTCCTCCCTACACCATCCCACGTATTCAGTGTGATCATGATGATGTCTATATTTATTGTATATCTGGTAAACTTAACCAACGTATTGTGATCATTGAGGTGATATTTTTATCTTGTAAGGATGAACATGAGTTAAAATATAAAAGACCAATGCTTGAATTATGATCAATACTATCTCATCTATATATAGGCGGATTTCCTCATCTATCCATGGACCCTATCGCACCCATTGTCAGCGTTCTGAACCATCGTAGAATACACACAGTTTACAACTAAATTATTCATCATACCCATGTATATTACAGCCTCTGGTGAATAATTTTAGATCTATTACAGCTTTTTTTTTCTGTCACATTTTCAGGAAAAGAAAATCAGGAAATGTAAATCAGGAAAAATAAATTTGTCGTATACTTCAGAAATTACCAAACTTGGTAAGGTTATGAATAATGTAGTTGTTAACTGTACAGTACCCGCACGTAGGTATTTTAGCTTAGCCAGCAGTGGAGAGACTATTTTTTTGTTTACGTAAGACATTATACATTACAAGAACCTGCTAGTATATACATTTATATCTTGAAAGTTAGAGAAATATTGGAATACTAATGTTTCAAAGATTAAGAAATTCCTACAGAAAATGAGCGCGTTGTGACATTACTTCCAAATTTATGTGACAAGATATAATTTGATATAAAGTTATAAACCGTCTTCGATTGAATATGATTTTTGGTTTCAATATAATAAAGTCACCGGACAGAATAATTGAAAATGTTTGCCGTTCGATCTCGTTCCGAGCCTTTTTAACAGTGTTGGATGAATATAATTGAAAGGGGCGACTAGCGCGGAATGTTAAATGGTTTCAGTCAGGTCAGAAATGATAAACAACGACCTCCAACTTGATAATGAACGATGACAACGATGGTCATCGGTCTTCTTCATCTCAGAGGTCAAAATGAGGTCAAACAGACGATAGAAATAATCCTACATACGCTCACTCACAGTAAATATTGGTATCTTGTCTCAGAGTAATTCATCAATCTGACATTTAAACAGGGGGGGGGGGGGGACCAAATATGATCTAAATTGGATTGACCCACCTATCAGTCATTTGAATTTTACATAATTATTTGAAAGTGTTTGTTTTCTTTTATATGTTCCAAAAAAAAAAATCAGCTTAAAAAGGTTGGGAGAAAGCGGTAAAATTACCATTTCTGTCAATATTTTTTTCTTCACATTTTTCATTCGTGACCTTGAACAAACAAATTTTAGACAATGGCAGAAATTTTCAAAATCAGCCAAAAGTTCCTTAATTTTCAGTTGATTTTCCATGATTTGTTTGTGTTTGCATGTTGAAGGTACTACACTGCCCGGGTGACTAACTAGCATATTTTTTTGTATAGCGCCATCAACAGGCTTTATGTTCACACTTGTGTATTCCAAGTCATTGCAATATGAAACTTGTCTTCAAGCAAAAATTGCGAAATGTGAGCATAATTATGTTGCCCTTAATTGTTTGTCTGGTAATCAGGTTTTTCGTTGACTGTCTGGATGTAAAACAGGATAACTCAAAATTGGATTGATTGTTTTTGTTGAAACTTTGCATGATTGTTGAAGAAATATATACTTAGGAGGTGATCTATTTAGAATGTTATTTACAGTTTTAGTTAACTGTCATGAATATATAATTAGCTGCAAAACAATAAAACAAAATACAAAATTGTGGCATAAACAGAAATAAGGTAAAATCTGAAAATTCTGAATCACCCACCAGCTAGAACAAAATATTAAAAGAACATCTGTGCAAAAGATCAACTTTTAAGAAGAACAGGTATTCAGGAGAGCCTAATTTATTTAAAGGCACACTGCCATACTTGTAGCTACTTGCTCCCTCTATATAGAAAACTTCCCCAATCGGTGCCTGTTGGTCCCCCATGATCCTCTTTTTCTTATGTTAAATGAGAGCTGAGTTAATGAGATAGCCACCTGTCACATCGACCTCGCTGGCTCGCTGTGTGGTCTAATCCCTTCTTGCCCAGTAGTGGTGACGGTCTTTAAACAAAACTGCCTAATTTTCCCAATTTATGCTAATGAGTAATTTTTGTTTTGCGTGTGAGCAATACCTTCCTTGGTATGTTACCTTTCTATACATGGTTTTGTAGGGCCTTTTACTAAACTTAAATATGAGGACACTTCAAGTTCCTTGTAACCCCCTTAGTTCTATCTCAACAGCCTATTTTGTTGAATTTGTCTTTAATATTCTTAATTCTGATGACTGCTATTAAGTCCTGCTTTGCTTATTCAAAGGGCATTATGTCGATAACCCAGTGACCATTTTTTGGACTGTTTATAAGTAGCTGTTGTTTCTATAGTGGACAATGGTGACAAGAAAAATGACAACAAATTAAATTGAGCGGGTTTTGGAAACTCTACGAAATCTAAAATCTAAATTCAGGATAGTAAATGTAGCAGTAGTTATCTAAATGGGCAATTCCTTTAAAGCTGTCCTACTTGTAGCTACTTGCTCCCTCTATATAGAAAACTTCCCCGATCGATGCCTGTTGATCCCCCATGATCCTCTTTTTCTTAATGTTAGTTGAGAGCTGAGTTGATGATATAGCCTCCTGTCAGTGACCTCGCTGTGTGGTCTAATCCCTTCTGGCCCAGTAGTATTGACGGTCTTTAAGTATGATATAATTCGAAAATTGTTTTTCAGCCATCCACGTGTTTTCTTATATACTGTATGTTCGTTCTTGCAACTATTTAAATATACTTGTACTTGCTTATTTGTTTACTTTATAAAGCGCATAGAGAAACTTCTGTTTATTATGTGCTCAATAAATCTATCTTTATTATTATTATTATTATTATTAAAGTTTTTTCATTATTATTATTATTAAAGTTTTTTATTATTATTATTATTTAAGTCTTTTCATTATTATTATTATTAATTTCATTTATAAATTTTTCTTACTGAAGCTGAACAAGACTCGATGTTCAAAGTTATTGCTAGAAACGTGGACGAAAAGAGGGACTCATGACTTGCATCGAAATTCAATTTGACAATTTTTCGATTGCCATCAATAGAATCTAAAAACAGGAAATATCTGATAATCTCTTTATGATTCCACACAAATTCCTATCTTGAGTGATTAAGTGCCTTTACCCCAAAACACATGTATGTGCATAAAAACGGAGTCGGAGGTTTCGCGTGAGTCCCATTATAAACGATTCTAACGTAGATGGGGTAGTTGTAAAAATGCAATGCTATCATATTGATAACACATTTTTGGACTTCAAAGGTCTCTCCACGCAACTTTTTCAATTGTTCGCGTCTCTCTTCCACGGTTATCATTTTTTCCTTGCTCTCTCTCTCTCTCTCTCTCTCCCTCCCTCCCTCTACCTAGATATGTAATGCGAAAGGAAATGTGAGAATAATGATTGAATAGCTTAAATCAAAGTTACCCATTTTCCTTCCTTTTCGAAATGTTTTCAAAGTTTGAATAAATGTCTCCGCAGGGGATTACACGAGAGTTGCCAAAATAATCCTCCATCACGGCAGTATACACATAATAATACAAACAATTGAAGAAAAAAAAATGTATATACAAATTTAAAAATATTTTATTTTGACTATTCTATTTAAAGAAAAAAACTGTAACCGATCTTAGGGAAGAAGTGAGCTCTCAAGAATTTTTCTTCAATTGTGTTAATTATTATTATTGCAGTCAAACCTGTCTACAGCGAACGCCCAAGGGAAACACAAAAAATGGTCTTTGTAGACAGGTTCCTTTAGTAGGCCTACATGTTTCAATGAGAAACCACTTCCAAGGGAACCATAACATGTGCTTGTTGTAGACAGGTGGTCACTAAAGCAGGTTTGACTGATGTATGCATTTCGAGTCCCCTTCACATTCGCTCCATTTGCACCCTTTTTATTCTTTTTCTTTACTCACTTGGATTTAATATCTTTTAGATCTTTCTTTAAGAAGTTAATTCATACACTCATCCATAAATCCAACATGTTTCCAAATGCACAACGAATACATCATAAAACAATATTACACAGTTTTCGTGGACAACCATTATTTTAACAACCGTAATTCTTTTCCTTCAGCGCCCTCTCTCGCCCAGTATTGATAAGCTTCTCGTATTTATCATAATTAATAATAATACTAGTTTGCGTTTATATAGCGCGTAATACGTGAAGAAATTCTCTAAGTATAATTTTACCCCGGTCATCGGATTCAAGCTTGCCCGCATACAATTATTATGATATTTATTTGTTATTCTTATAGATCTTAGCTCATTACAAGTATAAAATGTGTTATGTGTATGCATTTAGTGTGACCCTCTATAATACTACATGAGATCTTTTGATATGGTTACAGCCTAAACTCATCACACAACGAGGCTATTTCTCTCAAATAATGTTATAATGTCTATTCAAATGCAATCTGTAAATCCAAGTCACAGAGTGGTGATTTGTTAGTCTAAGCCCCGTCGATCCCGTACATTGTTTTGTCACATTTCCTTCCTTCTAATGCTATGCGCACCAAGGAAATTCAAACCGGGGCTGTATTTTGAGAACTATGTTATCTGTCATGTTTGAGGAAACGTTGTGAATTGTTATAACAACATGAAATCACGTGGGCTGAACAAATATTCCTCATATTACTTGGGCTTGCACATCCAGCTTTATATTAACCAATGACTTGTCCATCTAATAATAACACCGACGCACGTACTTAAAATATCTCAATTTATTATTAAGGAAATATTCAATAGCCTTGTCCATCAACTTTCGAACTGTGTGGGCATTACAGTGACGAGCATGATTCATATGGGATGTATTGGAAATGACCTTGAGTTGATTTCTCGAAAGTAGTTGCGATCGTGTTAACAAGACAAGATAACAAAGATTTCATAATTTGACCCAAGAACTTAAGAAAAACACACAATGATTTGCAGGCGCGTACGCAGGATTTTTTCAAGGGGGAGGGGGGGGGGGGGGGTTAACATTTATAAATCGGGCCGAAATTTCGCAACGACTCAGCCAGTAGCTGAATAAGCGGGGGGGGGGGGGGGGGGTCAGCTTTTTTAGGTCAGCCATGGGATTTTTTTTTTTTTTTTTTTAAAGGGGGGGGGGGGGTTTAGGGGGGTTATGGGGGGGGGGGGGTTTACACACAAAAAAAACCAAGGGGGGGGGGGTTAACCCACCAAACCCCCTCCCCCCTGTGTACGCGCCTGATGATCTGCCATCCACAAGGTTAATAGCATTTCGTGATTTATTCTGATCTATTTCAGGTCTTTCTTGTTCTGATCATGCTGACGTTTAAACTTGCTTATCTTCTGCATAGTCTCGAATCCCGAACTCTCTGCGACACTTTTAAATTGTTCTCAAAATATTCTAGAAATGAAAATTAAATTGAAACAATGATATCCAACGTCGTTTCTTGATCCAGCTCCCGGTCGACGGTTATGCTGTTGGATGGGATGACGATCGCTCAAGTTGGTGTTCTGCCCAACGGCCAATCCGTGCATGGAGAATCGAACTCTTAATGCAATGCTCATAACTAAAGACAACCGTCTCTGTGTAACCACGACCTCACAAGCACTCCAGTCTGTCATGACTGATGCGATGACGCCATATCAGTCCTATGAGTTGCATATGAATGGTGTATGCCAGCTATGATGGTTACTAGGAAACAGAGTTAAGAACAAAAATCATCGTTTGCAGAACTTTGTCATTCCTTGCTCATTTTTCCTGATTTAGGTGTCATATGAAAAGGCAGAAACCCAACTTTTTAGAAATGTGATTTTCTCTTTGAAATTCAGATACCGCCCGCCAAACGACTTTTAGGTTGCCTCTCTTTAAATTGATTTTAATCACTCATGCGTGAAATATGCATCATAATGAGTTACATCAAATGAAAGAGGAGTATCTAAGCTTCCAAATATGTGTCATTTATTAATTATAAATGTTATTAAGTTATGATAAAACATCGATAATTCTCGGTTTCGTTTTTTCTGGGACGCACTGTATATATATATATATATATATATATATATATATATATATATATATATATATATTTATATAATAATAATAATAATAGCTAGTTCTTATATAGCGCTTTTCAGGACGGAAGGCCCTCTCAAAGCGCTTTACAGATATATATATTATTACCCCGGTCATAGGATTCAGGCTTACCCGCACACAGTGTATGCACATTCTCCACTCCCTGGGGAGCATTCCAGCCAGGCGTCTTTTTTACAAGCGCACACTTGCTAATCTAACCACATTAGCTTTCGCATCCTACCGGGTACCCATTTAACACCTGGGTGGAGAGTGGCAAATGTAGATCAATGTCTTGCCAAAGGACATTAGTGCCGCGGTGGGACTTGAACCGCGAACCTTCTGATCCACAGTCCGGTGACATATCCACTCGTCCACGACACCTCTACATATATACGTATATATATATATCTCAGCACCCTCGGAAGAAAAAAAAAATCGTTTCCAGGGCCCTGCATACATGTCATGGAATGCGCTTTTGATTACGTAATTTCCATGACCTCTGTCCGTTGCAGATTGTAGGCTATCATCAGAATTTCTTAAAAACAATAGCCGTGTTCACACGATGGCAATTTTGGTCGGCGTGTTCGAATAAAACACGACCTTCCACCGACCCAGTCTTATGCCTCGTTGACACTTGCCCGCATTTTGGTTTGCGCATAGTTGCGCATAGGCACATACTCTTACGTGCCAATGCGGGGAAGTATTCGTCGTAGCGTGCGGGAGGATGCGGGTCGTGCGTGAAATGCGTGACAGAATTTTCAAAATGTTCAAAATTTTGGAACGAAAATTTGGTTTGGCAACGTTCGTGAACTATGCGCACTCTATGCGCTACCTAGTCGTGCCAGTGCGCGCCAGTGCGCGCCGATGCGCGCCGATGGGTGTCCATTGGCCTAGTGGCAGGCATGTTCACGACTAGTTAACGACTAATTTGCTCACAATTCGCGCATTGGCTGCGCATACTTCCCGCGCAGTTTTCGCATGCCATGCGCATAGTCTACGAATGCGTGTGTTAGTGGTTACGCATTGCGTGAACTATTCGTAAATTAGACATGACCCTGCGGGTGACTGCGTGCCACTAATTGGCACGCATTGGTACGCCATAGAGCGGGGCAGTGTGGGACCAAAATGCGTGCTAGTGTCAACGAGGCATTACTCAGCGTAACTTCCACCCGCACTAGCCGACCTCAACCCAGCTTCCGCATCCAAACCGCGCGAAATCTAATTTTCATTTTCGATTGTAAACAAACAACTCTTGTGAAAGGTTACAGATACTTCTAGTGCCAAGTGAGAGCATCAACACGGTCAACGTACGCTCCTCTCTAGTCGTGTGGGTGCGTTACTCCTGGAAAAACCCAGGAGTAAATCAGTCGACGTAAAGGTCGGCGTAGATAACACGACTATCGTTCAGACGGTCGCTTCGCCGACCTTGACGCCGACCTTACCATACTCACGCCGACTAGCTCTAAACACGACATTTACGCCGACCAAAATTGCCATCGTGTGAACACGGCTATTATACATACAAACATACTAAACAGGCCCCGCGGAACGTTTTTCAAAGTGGGGGGGGGGGGCAAAGTATTTACGATCAGGTTTAGCGCAGCGGATCCAGTGGGCGGAGCATCAGGAAGCTCAGATGTTTTAGGCATTTAATTACGATCAGATGAGCATATTTTGATACCTTATTTGTGACACTGGCAGGTAACTCTATTTTAGTGTAATGACGTAAATCATGGTCTCAAGCAATATTTCATTCAAATGAGACATTGCTGAAAAGGGAAGTATGGAAGTCTAAGCTCATTTTATATATGTGTATCAGTAGTTTTAAATAAAATACATCATCCCTCGATGAGAAAGAGGAACATGTTTCTGTAGATTAACCAATAAGCAATATAGAACATCACATTTGTGTACATGACGAATGACCGATCAGAGACAAATTAACATGGCTGTATTCATGAATGTATGTTTCCTAAATTTACTGATATGCAACTATGATGTTGAAATTATAGTGCTACAGAATAGAAAATATATTAGTTATCTCAGTGAAAGAAAGCAAAAAGAAAGAAAGAAAGAAAAAAGAAATAAAGAAATATATTATATGAGAATAAACAAGCTCCTCATGAATATTGTTTTGGTCCTTAGCCAATCCCTAGAGACTATGATTTACAGCAAATACCTGAATATGATTTGATTTTACAAATGTCCTCACTTCTTCTATATGTTTTAGAAGATATTTACATTTAATTGAGCAATCTTAAGACCATTACCTTGCCATTCAAGGTAGTATAAACCACAAGAGGTATCCAGTCTTGTGCTATTTGCTTTAAAGACCGTCTGTACTCCTGAGCCAGAAGGAATTAGACAACACAGCGAGGTCACTGACAGGTGGCTATCTCATTAACTCAGCTCTCAACTAACATAAGAAAAAGAGGATCATGGGGGATCAACAGGCACCGATTGGGGAAGTTTTCTATATAGAGGGAGCAAGTAGCTACAAGTAGGACAGTGTGGCTTTAACATGGACATTAGTTGACTCTGAATTTGTGGAAAGTTCCAGTTCCAGTGGTGTGAAAAGGATAATTAGTCCGGTATGGTGCAAATGTATGGCACATTAACACTCCTGGTAACTAACCCGGCTTTAGCACGGCTGCCAGTACATACATCGCTCAATCAGGTACCCATTTACCTCACCTGGGTCGAGTGGGGCAAATGTAGATGAGGTCAAAGGTTTAGGGGGAACGATTCCAGGAAAGTAATGGCGTTATATCCAACAATACATAGATCTTCAAAATGAAATACTAAATAGTTGTAGTTGTATGAAAAACAACATATATAGTTTTAGGTTAACTAGGAGATGTCGGCCTCTCACATGCCCAACAGACCATTTCCGTGGTGAAACGTCAATGGAGGTAAGTAATACAATAGTACAATGTCTACAATACCTGCCCTTGTTTAATACCCTACTGTTGTAAACAGTGGCGTAATGAGCAAAAACGTTTGGGGGGGGGGGGGGCTGACAAAAAAAAAAATCCGAATCACCCCCACTCTAACATGCAGTCCCTGCTGAACGTTTCTCGAAATGGGGTCTAGTGGCAAAGCCCGGCGGGGGTCAAGGAGCGGAGCCCCCAAGCTCAAGGGGTATGGGCATCAGTGGCGGATCCAGGAATTTCTTACCAGGGGGGGGGGGGCACAAAATGGCAAGGGTTGAAATGTAAAACGATGAAGCGACAGAACGAGGCTTTAACGGCGAGGGAGTGGAGTGACCAAGCAGGGGGTGGGTCTGGGAGGGGGTTCTGGCCCCCTCCCAGAGTAAGAAGCGTTTGCAATTTTAGAACCAAATTAGACGCATTTTCAGGCACTTCCTGGCAGGGGCGTCGCTAGACCTTTTTTAGTTGGGGGTGGGGGGTGTAGAGGCCACCGATTAACGACAAAACTAGCCACCAATTACCGACAAAATTAAATGTTCAATATCTACAAATAACCCTATAAACCCGGGGCCGAAGCTAAAAAAAAATGTTCATATGGACTATTTATAGTACTTGCATATGCGCGAAATGGTCATTTTCCTCGAAGACATAAATGTACGTATTATTTCTTCAATTTATTCAGCATCATAGCTATATATTTTAATGCAGGCGCGGAGCTAGGATCTTATTTTAGGGAGGGGCGGTAGTGAGCAAGAGAATCACTTAAAAGCGCGCTCATTAGGGGGTGTGTGTGATGGGTCTCCTGCGCGAAGCGCGGAAGCTTAGACGTTTCCTTTAATTATAAGGAAAAGAAGACGATTAATTGTAACGTTTTCGACTAGTAATCCTTGGCTGAATGAAGTTCCCCCACCCCCTCCCATCCCCCACCCCCCTCTTTGACGTTTCATTAAATTATGAGAAAAAGCAGACGATTCGGTGTACTGTTCTCGACTCTTAATCCTTATCTGAATGAAGCTTCCCCCTCCCGCGCGAAGCGCGGAAGTTTTGACGTTTCATTAAAATTATTCGAGAAAGAAGACGATTCGTCGTACCGTTTTCGACTCTTAATAAGCCCTATTAATTTTGCCTGAACTCAGTTTCACCTCTCGCGCGAAGCGCGGAAGCTTTGACGTTTCCTTAAATTATTAGAGAAAGAAGACGATTCGTTGTACCGTTCTAGACTCGACTAAATGAAGTTTCCCTTCCGCGCGAAGCACGGAATTTTTGGCGTTTCATCACAATATATAGAAAGGAAGACGATTCGTCGTACCGTTGTTGACTCTTAAACGTTGTTTGAATTTAGTTTTCCCGAACATTTTAAACATCTGATTTCTTTAGCTGATATTATACACAAGTGAAACTTCGAGAAAAAACAAGTATTGTAGTTGTAGTCACTCTCGAAGTCGTCACAGCGGATAAGAAGACACAGTTCGTAGGGAAAAAAACTTGTCGGCCGACCGACAATATACATCTCACCGACTTCAAACTTCTGCATTGATATAGTACACGAGGATCGATCAAGAATACCGACACAGCTGACCCAACACAGCAACATATTTACCCGTTTCTTTCTTGTTCCCTCGACGAGACGACTCCACCCAACAACTCCCTTCTCTCTTTTACTCCCACTCCTCCTCTCTCAGACTCTTACCTCCCTTCTCTCTCCTCTCTTTCATCCCCCGTTTCGTTTGGTTCCCTTTCACTCTTTTTTCTTCTTTTTTCTTTTCTTTCTTTTCTTTCTTTTCCTTTCTTTCCTCTCCTCCCTCTTTTTCTTTTTTCTCTTTCTTTCTTCTCTTTTCTTTCCTTTCTTTTCCTTTCTTTCTTTTCTTTTCCTTTTTTTTCTTCTTTTCTTTCCCCTTTCCCTTTCTTTTTTCCCTCTCTTTTTTTCCCTCTCTTTTTTTCCCTCCCCCTTTTCTCTTTTTTCCGACGGCAGCGCAATTTTACCGACAATATCCTGACAGGTGGGGGGGGGGGGGGTGTCGCACCCCCTCACCCCCCCCCCTTTGGCGACGCCCCTGCTTCCTGGAGTAATATAATATGACGTAAAATTGCTTTCTCCTACCCCTTCCAAGAGTAGGGATCTTTTGCAATTTGAGAACCACATTTGGCGCATTAATGTCCACCGGCACTTCCTGGAAAAAAAGAGGCCTTCTTGAATTCAGACAAGATTGAGATTAGAGACCGGTACAACGAATCGTCTTCTTTCTTTAATAATTTAATGAAACGGCAAAGCTTCCGCGCTTTGCGCGGGAGGGGATTCGTTAGAAGTTAGAGAAAAGTGATCTGACACGTCGTGAGACGTTGTATAGATTATGCTTTGATGCCGGTACTTCACTGTAGTACTTGCAAAAATTATCTCGAGTGTATTAACTGTGTCGTTATCGGGGGCGCGGCTAGATCTTTTTCAGTGGGGGAGGGGGGAAGGGTGTAGAGGCCACCGATTACCGACAAAACGAGCCACCAATTACCAACAAATATAAAAATGCCAATGTCCAAATGCCTACAATTTTAACCCCATAAACCCGGGGCCAGGAACTAATTAATTTTTTCAGTCCCCCCCCCCTCCCGCGCGAAGCGCAGAAGCTTTGACACTTCATTATATTATTAGAGATAGAAGACGATCCGTTGTACCGTTCTTGACTCTTATTTCTTGGTTCGCCCCTCCTGCGCAAAGCGTGGAAGCTATGACGTTTCATTTAATAATTAGAGAAAGAAGACGATTCATTGTTCCAACCCCGACTCTTAATCCTTGTCTGAATTCAGTTCCCCGCCTCCAGCGCGAAGCGCATAAGCTTTTGACGTTTCGATAAATTATTACTCTTAATCCTTGTCTGAATTCATTTTCGTCCATCCCGCGCGAAGCGCTGAAGCTTTCACGTTTCATTTAATTATTAGAGCAAGAAGACGATCCGTTGTACCGGTCTCGACTCTTAACCCTTGTCTGAAATCAGTCCCCCTCCCGCGCGAAAATGCGGAAACTTTGTCTCTCAATAAATTATTACTCTTAACACTTGTCTGAATTCATTTTCGCTCATCCTGCGCGAAGCGCGGAAGCTATCACGTTTCATTAAATTTATAGAGAAAGAAGACGATTCATTTTATCGTGTATTTGTCTGAATTCAGTTTTCCCCCTCCCACGCGAAGCGCGGAAGCTTTGTCGTTTTATTTAATTATTACTCTTAATCCTTGTCTGAAATCATTTTCGCGTTTCATCAAAACCGTTCTCGACTCTTAATCCTTGTCTGAAATCATTTTCGCGTTTCATCAAAACCGTTCTCGACTCTTAATCCTAGTCTTAATTCAACCCCCCCCTCCCGTGCAAAGCGCGGAAGGCTTTGCCGTTTCATTAAATTATTAGAGAAAGAAGACGATTCGTTGTACCGTTCTCTACTCTTAATCTTGTCTGAATTCAATTTCCCCCACTATATGTGCAGTGTTACATGATGTAAGTATGGAACGCTCGTTCGCAAATCTGTGCATGCTCAGCCCGAGTGGTAGGTAGCATGTTATCTCCCGGCAGTGCTTTGCACAAAGCTTCTGGAAAGGATTTTTTTACCAGTGTTACTGTTAGTGACCACTATAAGGCCCTTAGTGACTATAAAAAACATGAGCTCTTCCTGGCTTTTTTGGGGGAATGGGTCAGTTTGCAAGAATTAATGGAGAAACTAGCATTTTGTTGAAAATCATGTGATATCACGAACATATACATCACTTGTGAAAAAAAAGTCATGGTTCAATTTTTTTTTTTTTTTTGGGGGGGGGGGGGGGGGGGGGCTGAAGCCCCCCAAGCACCCCACCAGTACGCCAGTGGTTGTAAACATGAATCGAATCCGGCACAAATGAATGCCTGAAGCGCTCCCGCCTAGTGCGAGGAACGCAGAGGCGAATTCCCGATCGGTAATATTTATAATTATGGAACAAAGGATGTGTTGGGTCTTTCATAATACGTGTTACATTCAGCAATGTACGATCAACATATATATTATTCTATACTGGGCAATTCCAAACCGATGATGCGCTGAGCAATCTTCCTTATTCTTTCAGTTCTCTTATTGCTAGCACGTGTCACATTACCAAAGTAACAAATAAGACTGAATGTCAGGATAGACTGAATGATTGATTTATAGAACAGAACAAGAAATGTCTTGTCTATGTGTAGTTTTTTAAGTTTTCTAAGGAAATAAAGCGTTTGATTTCCTTTCTTCCGAATAATGGTGACATTTTGTGTGACCAGTCCAATTTACATGATTTACATGATATAGTATTTCCAAGATATGTGTACTCACTAACCTGCTGGACTACGTACGGTATCGTGGATACAGCATGATCCACTATTCTTCCAGTCATAATTGTACAGATATTTCCATATTGATGATACGACTGTGTTGATGAGGCAATTATCTCAAAATGGGAAAAAGAATCTCCGCTTTTATTTTTACACGTTTTAACGAGGAATGAAGGCCATAAAAGGCGGTTTAAAAATGAGGATCATCTTTTCTATAAACAAAGCGAGGTTGTTTCTTTTGTGTAACGAGGATACGAATATTTCACGGTTTAAATGTGCCTTTCAACTTAAAATAGATTTGAAAATTGTTAAAAATTGTATGGATATCAAAATTCTACTTTAGTTTTACATGTATCATAAATCTCACACCAAATTACATTCCACATCGTTCAACTTTAAAACATGCAAACTTAAATCTGGCATGAAATTTGACTATTTGGTTTGAAAGGGAAAGGCCACCCTCGTAATATTCATAATAAAAGGAGAACATGAGAGAAATTGTTAGTGAAAGTTTGAGCACAAGCCGATTAAAATTAAGAAAGTTAAGCATGTTTGAAGGTGCAATCTATCAAAAACACATGGTACGCTGTGAACTTTCTTGCGAGGTCTCCTCCCATTTGCCCTGTACTTAAAATCTCACAATTTGTATGTTGTCTTAAGAAAATTCCAATCATACATTCAACTTATTAGTACGATTATTACAAATGTGTTTCTATACAACCCCTGTATGTAACAAATCTATTCCGTCATCAGTTACGATGAAAATGAAAAGTATGACATTGTATGTACACAACCAATTGGAGAGGAGCTCGCTAGATACGTCATAGTGTGTCCAATTTGTGTTTCATTGATGACAACTTCAAAAATTCATAACTTTCCAATAATCGGATATTGCCCCAAACTTTCACTAATCTGTAACCCTCATTTTCTGCTCTTTATTAAGACCAATCTAATATCGGGTGTACTTTCCCTTTATCATTTTATGTGGGTAATAAAGTTGATAGTTTTCTATGTACTCATGGAATTGAAACAAATTTGATTAATGTACGTCTGCACTCGATTAAAATAATCGGTGTAGTAGTGTGTGAACAGTAACCTAGAAACGCTTCTTTCTCTTCACGGCTATCAGCGAATGCTTGATTCACATAATTTTAATCAGTTTATGTGGTTTATAAATGTGATAGTTTTCTATGTATTCATTGAATTGAAACAAATTTGATTAATGTACGTCTGCACTCGATTAAAATGATCGCTGTAGTAGTGTGTGAACAGTAACCTCGAAACACAGCTTTCTCTTTCTGGCTATGAGGCTTAGCGCGGTAATGTCATTGGTCTTTTTGTTACTGTTGTTGACTGCCTTTTAATTGCGAATATCAGCAGATCTACCGTGCGCATGCCAAATAATTACCATATTGTATGATCAGATGCTCTTTCGATTTGATGTGTTTATGCATCAATTCTTGCTTGAGCTTGTGCAGTCACGTAACAGCTATTAAAATGGCACTCGGACGTGTTAAAAGACGTTTTGTTATCATTCAACTAGTGTGCCTTGGTAAGCTATCATACCTTTATCTTGTTTATTTCATTTATTTATTTTATTTATTTATTTCTTAAGTTCTGAATACATAACATAATCAGTATACATTCTAACATACATGGAGTAATATAAAGTTAGTTTAAACAGAACTGGTTTACTGAATACATAATAAAGTTAATATATGAGTAGACCCCTTCTTAACTTTCTCATTCTCCTCTCTTCCTTATCTTCTCTTTCGCTTTGTCACCTCTTCC
Source organism: Strongylocentrotus purpuratus (assembly GCF_000002235.5). Lineage (NCBI taxonomy): Eukaryota > Metazoa > Echinodermata > Echinoidea > Camarodonta > Strongylocentrotidae > Strongylocentrotus > Strongylocentrotus purpuratus. Next base: position 33,769,741 of record NW_022145603.1, on the reverse strand, counting down.
CTGAACTCTCACTTTGTTTGTATTACTCTTGTGTGTGATTGTGGGTGTATGCATATACGTTGGTGATATCTACTGATAGTTAATTGTCGGTGTCTTTTTCTTCTTCTTCTAAATGTACGTATTTATAAGTTTTATTTATTTTGCTTTTTAATTTGATATTGTGTTTACCTTGTTAGCGGCCTCATGTACAAGCACAAATTTTTTCTAAGAGGTCCTGGCCTATTATGTATTCTGTATTAATGATTTGTCATGTTTTTTATGATGCCAAATAAATTTAAATTGAAAATTATACATTGAAACATACACGGAGAAATATAAACTTCTTTTAAACGGAACTGATAAGGGCTCCAATATAAGCAGACTGTAGTTCATCATGTTCCAAACCTTTCAGTTCCACAATAACTTGCTTCAACAGATCAAAACAAGTTTAGTAAAACCGTGACTAACATTGCTAACCACGGAAAAGTATTAAAATCACTATACGAATTGGCAAGTCGTTTAATGGTATTCCCTCACTTTTTATGAATTGCTTTTTATACTTTTTTATACTGATTACCGCTGATTACCTGCTTTAGAAATTACCAACCTAAGAAATTGATTTCACCATGCCTTTGCTTAGGTTATTTAATGTTATTGTATGCACGTATCTTTACGAAAACTCCTATTAACTAAAAGTTATTGTATTATCAATGTCATTCATTTATAAATTTAAAATTTAATTTTTCTGCAATATTTTATATAAAATAACAATTCTAAATTTTAAATACTAAAGATTTACTCTATGTTAGGGCATGATATGCAAACTATATAACTGTCAATATGACTTTGGTACAGTTTTTTCGCTTTACACCATGCATATTTGCTTATTTCCAGCTGCCCGGGTTGCCTCTTTCAGTACGTCCGGTGAGCTCCCCGGGAGCTGCCCGCTGCACTCTCTCTCATGTGGCACCGTTACTTTGGAGAATGGAGACACCATTGCCCTAGTACCGAAATCAGTGACCGATGAAGATATTTGGTTGCCAGAGTTGGATCAGACTATTACTCACAGACTAGTCTGTACATTTCCAGGTATGACATTTTTAAGGAACCTCATACATATTTATGTATGTTAATCATGCGCCTGAGCAGGTTTGGAAAGGAATTATTTTTCATTGAAACCTACGACCGTGTGTTGTCACAGGTATTTTATTACTTTGTTTTGTATTATTACTGTTGCTAATTTTGTGCAGGAAGATGCGATTGTTTAGTCTAATGTCAACTTGTTGTGAAAAAAACCATTCGGTTCGGTGTTTACTTAATGCGTGAATTTCGAACTAGAATTAATTTAAAACTTTTGTAGATATTTCAAAGTAAGGGTTTTTCGATGACGAATTTCGAAATTTTTATAAAAATGAGGGAAGCCTTAGTCATGGATTTGTCCCTTCCCACTAGAGCTTTATGAAAAGAGAGGAAAACTATAAACTATAAACTGCTATAATTAAATATAACATAAATCACTATCAGAACAAGAACCCGATATCGACTTAATTTATATTATACTTGGCTAAGCTTCTACTCCTGTTGAACAGATGAGTCTTTGTGATTGGTGATCTGCCTTTTTTACAACACTAATTATGCCATTTAATTTGTTTTGCTAACTGAAACGAGCAAACTCCATTTAATAATGATAATAATAAAAATGATGATGGTAATGATGATGATGCTTATCATTATTATTATCACCAGCATTATTATCGTTATTATTATTATTATTATTATTATTACTATCACTATTATTATCATTATCATGATTTTTGATGGAAGAAGTAGAAAATGGCTCAATGTATATGACTCCTGAAGAATTTTTGAATCAAGATTTAACCAAAAGCAATGCTTTTTCATTGTTACATATAAATTGCAGAAGCCTGCCTAAACATTATGATGACATAACATCTGTACTCTCAACTCTAGAACACTCTTTTGGTCTTGTAGCATTTAGTGAAACATGGTTAGATACTAAGGTAAGAAAGGAGTTTTATATTGAAGGCTATAATGTGGAGAGTGAATCCCGTAACGACAGGAGAGGAGGAGGAGTTGCATTTGCAATTAGGCATGACATAAGGTACATTGTACGCAATGACATTTCGGTCTTTAACCCTGTTTGTGAGAGTCTTTTTATAGAAGTTTTTAAGCCAGGTAAAAATGTTATTGTTGGCGTTTTTTATAGACCTCCAGATCAATCACAGGCTAATTTCATTGATATCATTAGGAACATCTTGTGCAAAGTGTACATAGAGAAAAAGGAGTGTATATTTCTTGGAGATTTTAATTTTGACTTGATGAAACTAGATGTGCAAAACCTGTGTAATGAGTTGGTGGAACTTTTTTATTCGTTTTGTTTTGCTCCTCTAATTACAAAGCCAACAAGAATAACAGATTCCACAGCAACCTTGATAGATAACATATTTACAAATAGTATCTGCAATATTTTTTCTGGTATATTGACCTCTGAAATATCTGATCATTTACCAATATTTGGAGTTTTTGATTTTAAAGGTATTCATGAAGAACAACCAGCGGTATTCAAACATCAAATTAATGATATGAATGTCAACTGTTTTCTTAGAGATCTCTCTACAACTGATTTTACCTGTTTGCTTTCTGTTTATTCTGAGGAGCCAAACCTGATGTATGAGAAATTTATGGAGGTTTTTTCTGAGATCTATCGTACTTGTTTTCCACTCAAAAAAATAATTTATAAGAAAAATCATAAACCATGGTTTACTAAAGAACTGAAAAGGATGTGTTCAAGAAAAAATTACCTTTACAAAAAGTACATTAAAAATCCTACTGAACTCCGAAAAGATTGCTACAACAAATTCCGTAATCTTTACACAAACCAAATTCGTAGTGCCAAAAGAAATTATTACTTTTCAAAGTTTCGTACATTTAAAGGAAACATTAATAAAACCTGGAGAACTATTAATGATATTCTCCAGAGAAAGAAATATCAGAAAAATTCCTCTGTGTTTAAGTGTAACAATTCAGTAGTAAGTGATTCTAAAGAAATTGCTGAGAGCTTTAATGATTATTTTAAAGATGTTGGTCATAAATTAGCTAGTATGAACAGGAACGTAACGAATATTAACTGTACCTCTTATTTAAATAGCAATTTTCCTCATACTGCATATTTCTTACCCATCACTGAAAAAGAAATAATTAATAATGCTCTATCTTTCAAAAATGGTAAAGCTCCTGGTTTTGACTCCATTGATTGTTCTGTAGTGAAAAAGGTTATTCATGTCATATGTAAACCGTTGTGCAATATTTTTAACTCATGTATTGAGCAAGGTGTTGTACCTGTTGACCTGAAAATTGCCAAAATTATTCCCATTCATAAAAAGGGACCTAAAGATATATTCTCAAATTACAGACCCATTTCATTACTTCCACTCTTCTCTAAAATCTTTGAAAAATGCATCTATACCAGACTACACGGTTTTCTTGATAAACATAGTATACTTTATAATAAGCAGTTTGGATTTAGGGCCAGGTATTCAACTGATCATGCTCTTTTAGATTTTTTAATACAAGTATCAAAGGCAATTGAAAACAAAGAAATCATTGTTGGTATATTTTTGGATTTTAAAAAAGCGTTTGATTCAATTAACCATGATATCCTCCTTTCAAAACTTTATTATTATGGAATTCGTGGTGTTACTCTTCAATTATTTCGCAGTTATCTAAATGATCGCAAACAATTCACTGTTTTCAATTCTAAAAATTCAAGTTTACAATCAGTTTCCTGTGGTATTCCGCAGGGGTCAATTATAGGCCCACTGCTCTTCTTAATTTATATAAATGATTTACATTCAGTCTCTCCCATTTTGAATTTTATACTGTTCGCGGATGATACAAATATATTTTATAAGCATAAAGATGTTGAATGCCTGACCAAAAATCTAAACACTGAGCTCTTAAAGGTTAGTGAGTGGATTAAAGCAAATAAACTGCAACTTAACTATGAAAAAACCAATGTTATGTTATTTAACTTTCCAAAGACGTGTGTTAGTGAAGTAAAAATATATATGAATGGAAATCTGATTGAACATACCAATTCAACCAAGTTCTTAGGCATTAATATTGATAAAGATCTTAAATGGAAAACACACGTCTATGAAGTTCTACGTAAAGTGTCTAGAACAATAGGAATTATGAGTAAACTTAAAGACATCTTGCCAACCAAAATTCTCATAATGTTATACAACTCACTAATCTTGCCTTATATATCCTACTGTAACATTATATGGGGTTTTTGTAAACAGCATTTACTTAATCGTATTTTCCTCCTACAAAAAAGAGCAGTTCGTATAATTTGCCACAAGCCATTTTTAAGTCCAAGCAGACCTCTTTTCTTGAAACTGAATATTCTCCCAATATCATTATTACATGATTTTCAACTCTGTGTTTTTATGTATTCATATTATCATAACCTATTACCAGAAATCTTTTGTAATATATTTCAGAGCAATAACGATATTCATAGATATAATACCAGGACTTCAGCAGACACTCGTGTAATATATGGTCATTCTTCATTTTCAAATAGTATCTTTTTATGCCAAGGACCCACTATTTGGAACAAACTACCCCCTAAACTTAAACAGTGTGCATCTTTAAACAGTTTTAAGCATCATTTAAAACTTCACCTGATACAGCAAATTTGAATTTGACAAACGCAATTTTTATGTGTGTAATTACCATTGTAGTATTGTATTTTCTTTGTCCCCTTTTTGTTTAGTTTTTTTTGTGTACATTTTTAGGATCATCTCCTTATAAGTTTTTGTAACTTTTTTGATGATCCAACCACTTCGTAATTTCCTTTAGTGTATTTTCCATTTTAGTGGTTTTTCTATGTTTGCAAAAAAGTATTGTATTCTTTGCCTTTGTATGTTTTTATGAAAGTGGTAAATAAATTCAATTCAATTCAATTCAAATCATCATCATCGCTTGTAATTTTATCATTATTGTTGTCATCACTATTATTATCATTATCATTATTACTATCATTATTATTATTATTGTTATTATTATTATTATTACTACTACAGTTATTTTTTTCAAAATAATACAGCTTGCCTCTCGTCTCCTTGTCAGAATGGAGGAATTTGCGCGGAGACGCTCGATGGATTTGAGTGCACGTGTGCATCAGGATATCACGGTCCAATTTGTGGTATGTTTTAATACGTTCAGATTAAGAATTTCTGTCATGTGGAGGAGTCGTGTTCTAGTGGACACGTCTGCAGACTGTATCACATGGTTCGCGGTTCGGCTCCCGCCACGGCACTAATGTCCTTTGGCAAGACAATGATCTACATTTGCCATTCTCCACCCAGGTGTTAAATTGGTACTGGCAGGAAGGGATTCCTCAAATACTGTTAGCCCCAAATCTGTAGCCTAACATAATCGGGGTAATATTGGAGTGCCTTGAGCACCTTGCGTGTGTCTAGCACATTGTCACTCATGTCGCTCTATTATTACTACCCCGGCTGAGCACGGGCTGCCATTGTTTAACGCTCAAGTCTTTAAAGGACTTAATTCCTAACAGGTACCGATTTACCTCACCTGGTTGGAAAGTGACATATATAGATGAATGTCTTCACGAAAGGACAGTGGTGATGCGACAGGGATTCGAATCCCGGACCCTGCGGTTCGTAGTTCTGAGACAGCCCTGAACCCCAATATCTCTCCAATACTGACAGAATTTGTTTTATGTCTTTCAAAATCAGCTTGGACCTGTCCCGATTCAAGATGCTGTCCCGATTCGTGGATCTATTTCAGAAGCAGTTGCTATGGTTATTTTCCCGAAAAGGTGACCTTTCACCAAGCCTTGTCGAACTGTCGTGACGTTATCACCATGGAAGGACAAGCAGACTTGATGTCCATACATAGTCAGGAGGAATTGGAATTTATCATGATTTTCCCTGGGGTATGTTTTTTGTGTTATTCAAATAATGTTATATAATCAGCTAAAATAATGATGGCATTTTGGTTAATTGCCGTTAGGTCTACAACCAGTTTGTCTACTACCCAATTGTCTAATAATCTTTTCGTCTACTTATCATTTGGTCCATTGACCATTTAGGCTAATAGCCATTTGGTCATATTTCCATTCGGTCTAATCTCAAATAAAAGTCTACTACCAAATTGGTCTTTTGTTCACTTTGTCTAATTCCCGGTTTCTCTAATGCCCATTCCGTCTACTATTCATAAGGTCTAATCATTCGGTGATTATCATTACCACTAGATCTAGATCTAGTCATTGCAGCACAAAAATGACATTGTTGTAATCACCACTCAGTAGCAATACCTATGGTACATTGCTAGTATCATGCACACACTGTAACTAGATTGGGTTTAATACCAGCCAATGCCATGGTGAGACCAGGGACTTGATAGAGAAGGACTGGAATCAAGCCGGTGAAACTCTTGTAATTTATTCAACGCATTCTTGAGTTCTAAAGCGTAATAATGGGATGTGTAACATTCCACTTGGCTTTGAAGTTCTATGCTCCGAACCGCGCTTCCACCGCGGGGACTTTCGGAAGCCAGGCACAAGGTTTACATTTATTACAAAATATTAAATTACCGGCTAAATTTCAGTGTAAATCAAAAACTTTATATGGGGATTGTATTGGGAATAGTGCATCAACACATTTCCTAATTTAGAACTCCGTCCTTCCTATAATTTGTGTGCCAGAGTTGGTAAAAGAAAAATTATATCCTGACAAAAACTCAATAGTTTAGGATAATGCCCTAATTTGTGCATGTTTTAATGTCCCGTTATTTGATCCATGATTTAGAATCTTCAATAACATCAAGTTTGCTAATGCGTGTTTTTGCGTGTTTTTGGGGTATTTTTTAAGTTAAAAAAAGGATGAAATTACACAAGTTTGTGTTCGCTTGTTCTACTCTTTACACATTCAACAATGGATGAGAAATCATTGAAAGGGACAGCAAACAGTTGCTGTGATACCATTTTCTGATGTAGGAATTCTAAATCCTGAAATTCAAGCGCTCTTTTATCTCACCACCTGGTCAGCAGTTGCAGATTAGCGCATAACTTTTCGGCGGCTTGGAGCATGGGGTCAAAGGAGAGCGGCTTGATTCCAGTCCTTCTCCATCATGTCCCTGGTGAGACCAGGGAGGTGAAAGAAAAGGAGGCGAAACTCTTGTAATTTATTCAAACGCACTCTTGAGTTCTAAAGCGTAACAATGGGATGTGTAACATTCCACTTGGCTTTGAAGTTCCATGCTCCGAACCGCGCTTCCACTGCGGGGACTTTCGGAAGCCAGGCACCAGTTTTACATTTATTACAAAATATTAAATTACCAGCAAAATTTCAGTGTAAATCAAAAACTTTATATGGGGATTTTATTGGGAATAGTACATCAAACAAATCTTCAAATTTAGAACTCCGTCCTTCCTTTAATTTGTGTGCCAGAGTTGGTAAAAGAAAAATTACATCCTGTCAAAAATTCAATATTTTAGGATGATGCGCTAATTTGTGCATGCTTTAATGTCCCGTTATTTGATCCATGATTTACAATCTTCAATAACATTAAGTTTGCTAATGCGTGTTTTCGCGTGTTTTTTGTATTTTTCAAGTTTAAAAAAGGATAAAATTACACAAGTTTGTGTTCGCTTGTTTTACTTGTACACATTCAACAATGGATGAGAAATCATTGGAAGGGACAGCGAACAGTTGCTGTGATACCATTTTCTGATGTAGGAATTCTAAATCCTGAAATTTCATGGCTCTTTTATCTCACCACCTGGTCAACAGTTGCAGATTAGCGCATAACTTTTCGGCGGCTTGGAGCATGGGGTCAAAGGAGAGCGGCTTGATGCCAGTCCTTCTCTATCACGTCCCTGGTGAGACTAAGTATAAGAGATAATGTATTGTGATAATACGTACATGCATGCAGATTCAATTACAAGCCAGGTATGACTCCAGTAGGCTACAACATGTACAGTAACAGTGAACCAGCTTGAATGGCTATAGGTGGGCACAGTATGTGAAGTTTGTCCAAAAAGATAAATCCAGGTGCAAGCCAGTAGCTCAAAAATACAGGACAAAACTACTCCATTCCATCCCAAGAATATGCTCACAGATAAACAGACATGTAGCATCAATATTCATGGAACAAATCCATTTATACCAGCAAAAAGATGTGAGCTAAGTCAATTTTGACTGCACAAAAACAGGACATGTGCACTGCTCCATACATACACGCTTTGAGCCTAAATGATCATTAGACCAAATGATAAGTAGACGAAATGATTATGAGACCATGTGGATATAGTAGAAGTGCTGTATGTACGCCATATGAGAAAATACCAATTGGGTGGTATAGACGAACTGGTTGTAGACCAAACTGCAATAAACCGGTATTTGGGGGTCAATGTAGGCTATCATGATGTTCAGCTCGGCTTTGGAAAGAAATGACAAACGCCTTTGCTATGTCTAACAGAATAATACTTCTCGTAGCGGGTTCGTCTTTATTCCAGCTTTGAGATGAGATGAGCTGAATGGGGTGAAGGAGGAGGAAAGGTAGCACAGTATAAACCTATTTGGTTGTCAGATGATGATCATTAGTTTATTTACTTTTATACCACCCATTATTTCTATTTTGAATTCAATTCCTTGAAGCACTTTTCCTATGTTTATATAATAATATGTTCTATATCATTTTCATATTTTTGTCCACTATGTCATTTAGAGTGATAAAGAATTTGTGAGCTTTCTCATTCTTCTTTTTGTTTTGGAAGAATTTCATGAAATAAATGTTCTCTGTTTTTCCTTTTGTTTTCCTCCCTACAGCCCTATACGGTATTTTATTCGATCATTTATTATTTAATGAATACATAAATTGATAATTTTATTAATTTATTTACTAATTCATTTATCTATTCTGTGTTCTGTATACAGGGTAGTCTGTTCAGTAAACAAAAACTGCTTTGTAATAGATCCCTGTATTAGACGTTCAGATACAGATTAAAAGCACACAAGGAAAATACTTTTCCCGTTAAAGGCCCGGTCACACAGAGATTACGCATGGAGGACGCACGGCCGGCGCATGGAAAATTTGCAATTTTGGCCGGTGTGTTGTCGTTAGCTAGGCGTGCGTCATCACTCGTACTCGTTCGACGAGCGCGCTGGACCCACGCTATGCATTCGTCGTCATTCGCTGTGTGCGTCGAGATTTTTTGAGCATGCTCAGAATGGTGCTCGGAGTTCGACGCATGAATGTACACGCCAAAGGCACGCCAGACGTGCGTTGAGCGCGCTAGACCAGCGCCAGACATACACGGAGCACACGCCCTGTATACGCATAGCGCGCTAGCTTCACGCTGTGCATTTTGTGTCAGCTCGCTAGCTTTTCCAAAATCATGACAAAAGCTAGGCACACGTCCTTTTCCGATTTCCAATGCGCTGGCCGTGCGTCGTAGAACGCGGTGCATGCTTGGACCATTCGTCCAGCGCGCTAGCAACACGCTGTGCATTCGTGGAAGTTGTTATCATGTGCGCTCTGGGTACGGTCTGTATGCGCACTGTATGCGCTCAGCGCGCTAGCAACACGCTATGCATTTGGTGTCAGCTCGCTGTAGCTACGACAAAAGTTGGGCGCACGACAACGCACTGGCCAAAATTGCAAATTTCCAATGCGCTGGCCGTGCGTTCCCCATGCGTCCCCTCTGTGTGACCGGGCCTTTAGGCAAGCTTCAATTCAATTTTTCAATACAATTCAATTTATTTATTGGTTCAACCGTCAAAATATATATACAATCAGAATAAGTTACATCGAAATTTTAACAGAACACAATGATGGTTTGGTGACCCCGGAGAAAGCAGAGCTTACAAAAAGGGGCCACCAAATTAAAATACATTGAAAGATCAACAATACTTATACAACGAAAATCTGAACATTAATATAAAAAAGGACAAAAAAGAGAAGTACACTTCTTGCAGCAGCAGCAAAATCTATATCTACATTTATATATAAGGGCAAAGAGAAAAGAAGAGCGAATAAGAATATCAAGAACATATTATAAAGAAGTTAAGATTTTAAGATTTCCCTGCTTAGCTTTTTGAAAACATATTGGTTTCTACGTAACAAGTAACTGACGAACCACTGAAGTGGAACCCCTTTAATTCCATAAAATTCTAATTTTTTTAACAAGATGTGGTGATCAATGATGTCAAATGCTTTTGACAGGTCCATAAATACACTAAGGCAATAATTACCAACATCTATTTCATTTGATATAGTATAGGTTTTCCCGGCCAATTCGTCAAAGCAGCATTCGATTTCATTAACGTGCATTCATGTTCGAGCAAATTTTCTCCACTCGTTGCTCCCCTGTTTCATTTTTAAACTTGTTGCATTCAATTTCGTTTCGAGTCACCGAATTTTCTAAACATGCACATTCAAATTAAACCTTGGTTCAGTCAATTTGGAAATGCGTAAGGGTCATTCAATTTCGCCAATGTTGACTGGGATGAGAATTCTTAGGCGAATTGCGGTTTCATTTTCGTCTATGAAGTTCAATGTTTATTAGGATATTCAGTATTTCGTGTTTATTTATTTATTCTTTTTCTCTATGATCTTTTCTAACATGATTACACATTATACAATCTTCTTATTTGTCTGATATATTTATATTGCATGTTATCTTTCGACATTCTTTATTTTTGATGAAACATATATTTTGCATTATAAATGTCTTTGAGGTTATTTTTGAAATGGTTTGTTTTTATCAATCTTGAATGAGTAGGTGATCTTTCTTTCTTTTCTTTATTCATCATTGTATTTTGTTTCAATCATGTCCATGTCTATTAAAGCTGAACTCTACCTCTGTCCAGGATTTGTTTATATAGCTTGTGCTTAGAAGAGAAGTCACAAATTGTGCACCTTCTCTGAGGACAGTTACCTGTGTAATGATAGATATCTACTAACGAATACGCATTACATTCCTCCAAGTAAACTTTGCATAAAATTATTCAAACAGAAGTATATTTAGTGAAAAATTAACATCAAATGAAAAGCAATGCACAGAGTCACATATGTATGACTAATCACGAAAATGAATGCACGAATACATACCACCGTCTGTCCGGCGCGAATTTTAATGCTCTTTTCACGCTTTTCTAAATTGAATGCTCGTTTTGCACGTCTCCGTGACAAGAGTATGAAATCGCATGCTACTAAATCAAATTAAATGACGCAATTAGCTTTTTGAATGTTGATCTACATAGTCATTCAATTTCGCACGAACTTGAATGAACATAACGTTAATTCGGATACTAATACCCCATTCACAGTGGCCTCAAACACCGCGACAGCAGCGGGACTGTCCCGCTGCTGTCGCGGTGTTGTCTTCAGTGTGAAGGCTCGGACCCGTTATAAACTATCGCGGGATAACACCGCCTCGCGATAACGCCGCGACAAACTATCGCTAGGTTCGCCTAGCTACAGCAGCGGGACAGTCCCGCTGCTGTCGCGGTGTTTACTCAGTGTGAAGGCTCTCCGCTATAACACCGCGACAAACACGTGTGATTTGTTTACTTACCTATCACTGACCTCTTTTCTCCAGCAATGGGGAACATAAAGTGAAATAGAAATAAAGTAACCAGTGGATTCAAATTGATTTTATTATTATGTAGATATTATAATTATCCAAATAAAAATATTTCACACTTCAAACAATTAAAATATTCTGACTGGAAGCAATAAAAATGCTAGTTTTTTAAAAAGTAATATGATCGAGGATACAATTTCAAGCAATCGAAAACCCCGCGCTGAAGTATTTCCGGTCATATCGGGGTCACTCGCGGGTCATGAGCCATGCATACACGTGTTTGTTACGGAGGTAATAAAAATCACCCGCTGCAGCGTGAATGGGTACATGATATTTATCCCGCTGCTGCAGCGGGATAACTTTTCTACTGTGAATGCATTTGTAGCGGTGTTATGGCGGTGTCGCCGCTCCGCTACAACGCCGCTACAAATTTCAAAACCACTGTGAATGGGGTATTAGTTTACGAAGTTGAGCGGGAAAACCTATATTAACCAAGTTTAGTACCCCAAGATCGGTAGCAAAATTCTTTAGAAATCCAAATTGTTGGGGTATTAAATAATGTTAAGTACAACAAATTTATACAGCCAGTCGTAAATTATCCTTTCTAACATTTTTGAAAAAAAGGCAATAGAGCAATTGGTCTGTAGTTAATAATGTCATGTTTGTCACCTTTTTTGTAAATTGGGATTACCTTAGCGGTCTTGAGTTAATCAGGGACAATACCTTGTGACATTGATTCATTGAAGATGTAACAAAGTGGATCAACAATTGTATGAATGCATTCCTTAATGACACGTGCAGCAATAGAGTCCGAACCTGGTGCAGCAGATGTTTTCATGGATGAGAGAACATTGATTATTTCAGTATTGGAAGTCGGATTAAAGAACAGTGAACTTGGTACACGGTTTGATAAATAATCCAGAAAATGAGAGGAAGAAATTAGGAAGAGGTATCTTTTCTTGTGTAAGCTTTCCAATATTAACAAAATACCTATTAAATGCTTCAACAATATATGCTTTACTCGAGATCTTATCCTGATTGTAATACATGTGAGACGGTAATGTCTTTCTTCTTTTACCTAATGATTTACCACAGAATGAATGAATAGGAACAGATATACTGGCACTCATACAGAATATTGGAAGATTTTGTTTACGATCGTGGATCTCCATGGCGACTAATGAGTCACGCATACTAAGGTCACATTCCTTCTGCGTTTTTGACATAGCAGGGAGGGTCACGCGTTCAAGTGTATCAATTCTCGCCGCTGAATCTGCCGATAATGCTTCAACTTCATGAAGAGAAGATTTTTTTTTTTTTTCAATTCATCACGAACACAATCAAGTTTGTCAAGGACGATCGAAGAAAATTTGTCAAATTGGATTCTGAATTCCGACACCGCTTCTACGTATAGCGTACGTGTTAGAAATGGGCGTGCCACTCAGTTTGCCCGTATTGGTGACGGATTTAGATCTGGTATTTGACATTATCAGTACACAGATGGACACAAATGTTCAAAAATATCAGAAAATCCAAATAATCAAGTATAACTTTACCATACGATGTAAGCAGATAGTTCAAAAGTAGCTTAATTAAGGTGGATTTGGAGAGATTTTAGCAGAGGAATAAAAGTCCTTCTACATCCTTTTTCCTGGTAGCGCCCTCAAAGGTTAACCTTGTAATCAAATTTCCCCATGATAGCGTCAGATCAATGTAATGCTCTTCGTGAGGGCCGTCGGTACTGCCAGGTGCTCGTAACCCCTAGAAGAGACACCATCTTTTCAAACAAGTCAGCCATTTTGATTTATGTTTTCCAGGTATATGGCATCGCTAAATGTCTGTGATTAGGGCTCAATTAACAGAATGAAGGTGTGACTGAGCCGTTCGTATCGTTTTAAACAAGTCAGCCATTTTGATTTATGTTTTTCAGGTATCTTATTACCTGTGGTTAGGACTCTATCAACCGAATGAAGGCTTGACTGAGCCGTTCATATGGACCGATGGTTCACCCGTCAACTACACCTCCTGGGTTCCCGACTCACAACCTGATTACTCCGACCCAGATGAAAACTGCGTGCTTATGCATCCACACTTGGCCGAGAGATGGCAAGATTCCTCGTGTGAAGAAGCCATGCATTATGTCTGCAAGCTTGTTTTCAGTCTGTAATAATTTCATATCATTTCATTTATTTAAAGCGATTCTGAACAGATGAACTTTCTGCCTATATAGCGTACAGTTTATTGCACAGCGCCATCTCATGGTCAACTCTCCAACAGTGCGTTACCCAAAACCATTTCCCACTTTGCCGACCAAGGACTTGATGCGAGAACCAATAGCACCACTAGAGAGGCAGCAAGTAACGGGACCACACTGCTACGGCTGACCTGAGATGGTGCTGGAGAGGATTGGCGGTAGTGCTTCTAGTTCAGTATGGCTTTAATTTCCACATTTAAGTAAATATATGCACACACAAAATTATAATAATGATAAAAGAATATATAATGAGTAATTATTTTTTAAATAGATAGTGAATGCAATAACATTCATGCCTTTTATTAGTATCGATATATTGTGTTTATTGCTTGGTGTGCTTTATGTTGTCTTTAGGTATGAATGCTTCTAAACAGTACGGGATCATGGACATAAGTTTTAAACAAACTTTTTTGATCCCGCCACTTTTAGCCTACATTGTATGTTTTTCAAGTCGTGTAAATATGTCCTTTTTATCTTCTTTATGATTTGCATGTATTTGATGTTTGTTTACTTTATATATTTCTACTTTTTTATATAACTGAGTTTCTGTATTTTTAATGCAAATGTGGAAATAAATTCAATTCAATTCGATTCAATTTCATAAAATGCAAAGGAGTACACGGAACCTAACGTTAGCCTAACTAACAAGTACATGACAAAGGCGGGAAATAATGAATAAACTAGTATGCTGTATGTGGATGGGAAAGACAAAAGCAAAAGTTGCCTGTCGGCGTTAATCCCCAAAATAAATGTAATCAATCAGGGACCTGTTTCAACAAAATTATTATCAACAATAACAACTCTCATATTTCCTTAGCAAATCTGCCAACAGCTAATCAAATGCAATGATTACAATAGCATATAACAGTTCTTGTAACATATTACTGAAATCAAGGTTTTATGAAACGGGGCCAGGTGCGTCGTGCATGAGGCATCATTTCGATTGCGTCGATACATGTGCTAATCAGTCCTCTGCATAAAATTAACGCATGCTCAATTCGACGCAGCTCATTCACTATTTATTGTGCAGTGATTCCTTAACACAGTGCGTCAGAAACTGTTTTAAAAGAATATATAAATCTAATCTTATCAAAGCATACACCCTCTGAGTCTGCAAAGCGGTACGTTTGCCTTTTTTTCCTGTCTTCCTGTTGTACCACTTAATTTATACTTAATTATTGATATAGTTTGAGGACAAGCCTTTGATAGGCCTTTGGCCTTGTTTGTCCCCCCACATTTTGATTCTTCTGTTCTGTTTGTGTTATTTGTTTGAATTGACTTTGTATTGTAAATGTTTGTTATTGTGATATTTATCAGAATGTGAAAATAAAATAAATTGAAAAAAAAAAAAAAAAAATGAAATTGAAACGTGCACGAGGCGTAATTTTTATTACGCCGTTACATACGCAAATGACGCATCATGTGCGAATAATATAGTTAAACTTAATATACAATTCAAATGAAATTATTTTCTAATGCTTAACTTTATCCTCAGTTTTTCTAGAGATAGAGGTGGTATGAAAGTATAATTCTCTTTTCTGCGATCGATACCTCATTTAGATGCAAAAAGCATATTATCATAGGCATAATGATGTTCGTACACTAACTTGTTTATATTGTTATGGCCACTCCCAATACATTGGTCGATGATTGTTTGATGACTTTTTTTACCTGACTGATAAGGAAGCAAGGATATGCGTGCAAGTAAACAAGCAGGAGACCGACGGCTTTAAATCAACGATAAACGAGTGCATTGACTTGGTTTCGAACCCGGGACCTCGCGGTTACGAGACCACTGCTCTGCCACTGAGCCATTCCTCCTTGCTTTCCAAGTTTTTGCCTCCTTCTGTGATCTGGTTATTTACTGTACTGACCTCTATGTTTACCATATTGTACCGACAGGCGCGCCGGAAGCAGTTTGGGATTGGGGGGGGGGGGCAAACATTCCAGGGGGCTCACCTTCCGAGGGCAGTGACGTAATGAGAAAAAACGTTCGGAAGGGGGGGGGGGGGCAGACGAAAAATCTGCATCACCACCAGTCTTACACGTTACATGCAGGTCCCGCGGAACGTTTTTCAAAGTGAAGTATTAACGATCAGGTAGAGCGTAAATTGGCGTGGGGTCCAGCCTCGGCAGGGTGTCAAGGGGCTGAGCCCCCGGAAGCTCAGGGATTTTAGGTATTTAATTACGGTTAGATGAGCATCCAGGGGCCTCTTTAAGGCCATTGACGTGTTCCAGAGGGGGGGGGGGGGAGCCCCCAGAAGCTCAGAGGTTTTAATATTTAACTACGGTCAGATGAGCAACCAGGGGCCGCCCTAGGGCACTTGGTGGGGTCCAGGGGGCAGGGCCCCCGGAAGCTCAGGGGTTTTAGGTATTGAATAATGGTCAGATGAGCATCCAGGGGCCCGCCTTATAGGGCCCTTGGTGGGGTCCAGGGGGCAGAGCCCCCGGAAGCTCAGGGGTTTTAGGTATTTAATAATGGTCAGATGAGCATCCAGGGGCCCGCCTTATAGGGCCCTTGGTGGGGTCCAGGGGGCAGAGCCCCCGGAAGCTCAGGGGTTTTAGGTATTTAACTACGGTCAGATGAGCAACCAGGGGCCGCCCTAGGGCACTTGGTGGGGTCCAGGGGGCAGGGCCCCCGGAAGCTCAGGGGTTTTAGGTATTGAATAATGGTCAGATGAGCATCCAGGGGCCCGCCTTATAGGGCCCTTGGTGGGGTCCAGGGGGCAGAGCCCCCGGAAGCTCAGGGGTTTTAGGTATTTAATAATGGTCAGATGAGCATCCAGGGGCCCGCCTTATAGGGCCCTTGGTGGGGTCCAGGGGGCAGAGCCCCCGGAAGCTCAGGGGTTTTAGGTATTTAATTACGGTCAGATGAGCATCCAGGGGCCCGCCTTAGAGCCCTTGGTGGGGTCCAGGGGGCAGAGCCCCCGGAAGCTCAGGGGTTTTAGGTATTTAATTACGGTCAGATGAGCATCCAGGGGCCCGCCTTAGGGCCCTTGGTGGGGTCCGGGGGCGGAGCACCCGTAAGCTCTGGGGTTTTAGGCATTTAATTACGGTCAGATGAGCATTTTTTATGCCTTATTTGTGACATTGGCAGGTCACTTATTTTTTCTCTCCGTCTTTCTTTCTTTTTCTCTTTAACATACTTTTTCAAAAAGTGAGGGGGGAGGGGCTCGAGCCCAGCCACTTTGCAGACCATGTCATAAAGGCTTCTAAATAAGCGTATTTTTCGCCCGACTGTAATTTGGGAATTTCTTATTTTCCAACAAACGCATAAAAAGCTATGACTTAAAGAAAAATGGAGAAAAAATACCGGAAAATCATGTCATAACAGCATCATGTGTAAATCACTGGTATCGTATAGATATACCCCCCCCCATCAGTACGCCAGCGTTCAGGGGCTCATGTCTTCTCACCCCTATAACAAAACTAAAAAAACAGACACGTTTTCCTATTCTCGCACAATATGTCCACGATATGCGCGTATCGCTATTATAAACCGTATAGGTAGCATGCGCAATGTTTATAAAAATTTAATTCCTGTGAACTTTCCTTTTCTTTGAATGGAATGGTATATGTGCTTTAATTCAGGTTTTTATTATTGTTATGTTCTTTTGGGTTAAAAATACAAACCATGTTTATTCCTTTACTGCTTTTTTTTTTTTTTTTTGGAGGGGGGGGGGGCGTTTTTGGGGGGCAAAAATGCGTTTTGCCCCCCCACTTTTTTGACTGGGGGGGCAACTGCCCCCCCCTGCCCCCCCACTTCCGGCGCCTATGTGTACCGATAATGAGAAGAATTAAAATTTCAATTTCAAATTTAAATTCTTTGAACTGGTCTACGTATTTTTAAATCATAACCTAATTCATAACACAATGTAAATGACTTACGAGATACTTTTAATGAAAATTAACTCAATGTTGAAATATAGAAAGATATATATTGAGAGAGAGATAGAAAAAGAGGCAGTGAGTGTTACCATGGTTACGAATATGATATGAAAGATCAACAATTTGAAGTAAATATTCGTTATTCTGACCCTATTGAGACAATATCTCTCCCAGGCTGGGTAAAAAGAATGCCCAAAGTATGGTTGGACCCCACAGTACTTTCATGCTGGGCAAAATTTGCCCATTTTTAAAAGATTGTAAGCTTTTTAATTACTTTGGGTATCAACATAAATATAAATCCACCGAAAAAAAAGAAGACAAAAAAAAGAGAGTTTTTTTTAAAAAGTAACAGTCGTTTATTATAATGAAAATTACTAAACATACTTTTTATTGGGGTTGGGGGCGGGTAGCGCTGCCCATAGCTTTCAAGCTTTAAAGTGGCGTTCACAGCCGAAGGATTGTATCCCCACCCCATGTATCAAAAGCTGTATTTAACGCCTCATTGGTCTAATAGAGAGAGAAATAGAGAGAGAGAGAGAGAGAGAGAGAGAGAAAGAGAAAGAGGAGACATAAGAGAGGGAGAGAGAAAGAGAGGGTGTGAATATGATTTAAAAAAACAAACTTAATACAATAATATAAAAACTGTATCAAATTCGCCATTGTTCTAATTGTGAAGAGAGAGAGAGAGAGAGAGAGAGAGAGAGAAAGAGAGGGGATGAATAGACGTTTAAAAATTACTTAATACAATATTCCCAAAATACGACTTTAAAGTGTTGAAAGGATAATGACTTTTAACTATAACCGACTTAGGATCAAGTAACCTGATGACGTCAATCTTATAACGTCATGATTAATGTATTTATCAACTATATACATTTAGTCTTCCCTTTGTGTAAGGTCCATACTCACACTTACACTTACTTCATTTGCGCCCTTCTTATTCTCTTTCTTTACTGATTTAGATTGATGGTCTTTCAGATTGTTTTTTACTAGGTTAATTCATACACCTATCTATGAATCCGACATGTGACCAGATGCACAACGAATACATCATAAAACAACATTACACAGTTTTCGTGGACAACCATTATTTATCATTACCAATCGTTATTCCTTTCCTTCAGCGCCATCTCTCGCCCAGTGTTGATAAGCTTCTCTAATCCATTATTATTAATAGTAATAATACTCAGCGTTTATATAGCGCTTAAAGACCGTCACCACTACTGAGCCAGAAGGGATTAGACCACACAGAGAGCCATCGAGGTCACTGTGACAGGTGGCTATCTCATTAACTCAGCTCTCATTTAACATAAGAAAAAGAGGATCATGGGGGACCAACAGGCACCGATTGGGGAAGTTTTCTATATAGAGGGAGCAAGTAGCTACAAGTATGGCAGTGTGCCTTTAATACATCGAAGATATCTCCAAGCGCTTTACAAATATATTATTACCCCAGTCAACGGATTCAGGCTTGCCCGCACACAGTTATTATAATATCTATTTCTTATTCTTATGCAATATCTTAGCTCCTTGACAGTATACAATTTGTTATGTGTTTCATGCATTAACTCTGACCCTCTACTACATGAGATCTTCTAACATGTTTACAAACTAATACGTCACACGACAAAGCACTTCTCTCAAATAGTGTCATAATGTCTAATCAAATGCAATCTGTCAATCCAAGTCACAGAGTGGTGATTTGTTAGTCTAGGCCCCGTCGATCCCATTGTTTTGTCACATTTCCTTCCTTCTAATGCTATGTGCACCAAGGAAATTCAAACCGGGGCTGTATTTTGAGAACTATGTTATCTTTCATGTTTGAGGAAACGATGTGGATTGTTATAACAACATGATATCGCGTGGGTTAAACAAATATAACTCGTATTACTATAGGGCTCACTCATCCAGCTTTATATTAACCAATGACTTGTTCTTCTAATAATAACACCAACGCACGTACTACAAATCTCAACTTTTTATTAAGGAAATATTCAATAGCCTTGTCCATGAGCTTTCGAACTGTGTGGGCATTACAATGACGAATTACGTAATCTAAGCATGATTCATATGGATGTATTGAAAATGACATTGAGTTGAAAGCAGTGGCGATCGTGTTAACAAAAACAATAGATATTTCAGAATTTGACCAAAGAACTTAAATAAAAACCACACACAATGAAATGTCATTCACAAAGGAAATAGTAATTTTGTGATTTATTCTGATCTATTTCACATCTTTCATGTTCTGATCATGCTGACGTTCACACTTGCTTATAATAATAATAATAATAATAATAATAATAACGTTTTATTTACCCAGGGAAGCCACTTCAGTTATGAAACTGCTCTCCCAGCGGGCCCTGCATAATCTTAAGCAAAGTCTCGATTCCTGAATTCTCTGTGATACTTTAAAATATTTCTATAAATGTTTCTATAAATGAAAATTAAATTGAAACGAATGATATCAAACGTCGTTTCTTGAACATGCAATATTGGAAACCGTTGTCATAGCTAAAGACACACCTGTGAAAGAGGATTTCAACATTGGACATACTCTCAAGTTTGACTTGTCTGATGTGATGACGTCATATCAGTCCTATGAGTTACATATGGATGGTGTACGCCAGCTATGATGGTTGCTAGGAAACAGAATTAATAATAAAATCATCGTTTCCTACTAATCACCATAGCTTTGGTACGCCGCTCAAATGATCATCACAGAACATCTTTACAAATCACAATACATTCGTTCATCACATGTAACTACTGACTTAGTAGCTATCATTGATTTTGGGAGTATCGACAACGATTCAATCATTTGATTTAGACTGGTTGTCAACAGGTAGATACTCTGACCACACTTTCAATCTTCTCTTCCTCTAAGAAAGGTATGAAATAACATCAGTCCATAATAACTTATCAAGGGCGGATCTAGGGGGGGGGGGTGTTTCGGCGGTTTAAACATCCCCCTTGGGCGGCCAAGTGAGAACAAAAGGTGGAAGAAGGGGGGGGGAAAGAAAAAATAAGAAGAAAAAAAAAAGAAAAAAAAGAAAAACAAGAAAGTAAAACAGTAAAACGGCGCGATTTTGGGAAAATCCTGGATCCGCCACTTGGTCAAACACCCCCCCCCCCTTGGCAAAAAGCTAGATCCGCCCCTGCTTATTAAGAAAATGCTCTATTTAAAAGAAAAAACAGTAGGCCTACTGTGGCATTAGTATACAAGTATTGATATATTTGAGATTAACGCCTCTGAGTCTTTGTTAATCAAGCTATTCGTCCACTAACCTAGGCTGATTGCTTCATATTTCAAAAGTATAGGAGATAATTATCTCAACTTCATTCTTCCTACATGTTCTAGTGCACATTTTATTCACACTCGTCTACCTTCACGTGTAATGCTTGTCGCACATGAACAGCCATTTCTCTTGCGCCGTTCTAAGACACTGAGACATGCATTGTACAAGACATGTCCAGTCACATTCTTACGGGTACGCATACATCATATTGATTCTTGCGTCAACGTGCGTCAACGTGCATCAACGTGCGTCAAGATGCTGCGTTTGTACCTAAAGACTGCGTCTGGACAAGGTCATGTACATTTTTATACCTGAATCTTTTTGACTGGCGCAATGGAAATACCGATTCGCGTGCGACCAACATTAGGTCTACATAATCTACGCGTGTACACAGGGGCGTTTTCACGAAGTGCATCACTGCAATATTTAACTCATAGCAATCTGCAAAATGCGCTGCGTGTTAAGAAAATGCAGTGATGCATGTGTACGCTGCGATGTATTATATGACACGTTTGGAATGTTTCCATTGTCCCTCACGTCAACCTTGGCAATGTATACCAATGTGGAGCACAACCCCTATAGGATGCGCACAACATAACCCCGGCCCAAGTTATGATGTACGCAGCACTATGAAGATTCGATCCACATAGATATACAATAAGAGACGTTGTGTCAGTGGGAATATCCCTTGAAATTATAGTAATATAAGTTGGCAAGGAAAGGCATAACATCAGTTTTGACAATCAAAGTCCACTAGTTAGTTATTACATTATCGTTTAGCACCACATTGTTTTCTTAGAAAGTAAGACATAGACGAAATGACACAGAGAGGATGGGTGAGAGGGGTGAGAGGAGATAAGTAGTGCTTAAAGGGAGTGACCAAAACAAAATATCAGATAAGAGCTTTTAACTTAAGACAATGAATTAAGGAAATTTAAGTGCTTGTACACGCCAAGCAAATTGCATAATGACAATTCCCGAAAATGATATACGCGCGCAAACTTTAAGCGTTGATTTGTAGTGTTTACATAAACATTACATATCACATTCTATACACACTTCATAAATATAAGCACATTATGTTTTTATCTATCATCTATGCGATACATGATTAAAACTTAGCATCCGTTTCGTATTTGTTGTAAAAACCATGCAATTGAACAGCTAAATTTTTTTTTGGGGGGGATTAAACTGTTGTCAAGTTTTACAATACATGTATAAGTTCGATCTATCCCTATATTACTTTGTATGACACGTTATGATATCTGACATACAACTCCAGCTAAAACATACAACAATGACTTGATGGCTGTTTGGATCCAGAAGGGCATTAACTCTGTTTAGAAGTATATGATTTAACGCCCTTCTGGCTCCAAGATGAAGGATAGTCCATTGTGGAACTAGAGTAGTGCAAAGGATGGCAATAGACATCACCGGTTCCTGTTCCTAGCTTCACTCGATTGTCTTTTTGGTTCATTCCTGAAGTTGAACTATTTCATTTCAGGTTATTGAACTCGATTGATAATCAGGTCCATGTAATGACCTCATTAAAACAAAAATTGAATAACAAATCAAGAGCAGTAATGATGGTAAAAACACATGAAACACTGTATGTATTGACCATACTACAGGCAATATTTACCGTACCAATAGTCATTAATTCAAATTCTATCCGTACTTCAACTGTCTGTTCTTGATTCAAATAAAATTAGTTGGTATGACATGCGTACACCAAACTGCAGTATTCAGACTGGTGTTGTTTCTGTAACTGAGATTCTCCATTCTACCATTGAGATTTAGCAGCAAGATGTTGAACTTGGAGAAGCACCAGTCTATTTCGCTGCTTCCTGAGTATATAGGTAAGAAAGGACATGAGGATTGACACAACTTTAGATTATACTATTTCAGTATTATGTTAAAGACTCATATTAGTGGGCTCTCATGGGGAATTCGACACCATTCGGGTGTTTATCTAATAAAAGGTGTTGTTAATCAATAGGCTTAATAATTAGCCTTCAGTTTTATAGCCAACCTGCCTTACGTAATGCATTCCATTGCCCACCCATCCCCCATATGGAAAGTAATTGTCCTCCATTTCCCTCACCCGAAGACTATACTTTGTCAATCTATTGATCATATATTGAGTGACTAAAACACGACTGTTAAAGACTGGCGTTGATACTGACAACAGGGGCGGCTTTATTGGGCGCTAAGCCGCAGTCACAGCTTGCTTTACTTCCGTCATATTCCCATAAAAATCATTATTTGATTTGCTTGTCACAAAATAATTTTCGAAATTCCTGAATTTGGGATAAATGGTCATCGACTTTATGGCTTAAATGGGGGCAATGATTTCTTTTTCTCTTTTGGAATGGTAGATATTTCCTGCATTAATTCTCACACTTTTGTAAGAATGGAATGCGTATAATTTTGTATAATCGTATAAATGAAAACTAAAGCTTGATTGGACAGATATACAGGTTACTCTTGTACACGAATATTGAGTGACTAAAAGTGGATAGTTTACATAAAACATATTGATATGGAAGACGAAGGATACCATGTTTACCTATTCAGCAACTTCACCGAATGGAAGAGCTATCTTCTTGATCAATCCGTCTGCGCTGTGAGCTGCCTTCACCCTAACATAACAAGGAAAAAGTCGTCATTGGTTAATTTAAACTGTCTATCATTTAAGATACAGCAACTACAGTGTAAATTGCATTTCAGATCCATGAGTTTCCGGGGAATCCCCCGATCATCTTTCCGTCACGTCCCCCAACCTTTACGAGCCCATTTAAGTTCTCATAATGAAGTGCATGCAGTTCATTATTACATGTAACTGACATTTTAACTCTGATGTTTTTACCTAGTAATGGAACTTGTTTAAAAGTGATTAGGAAATCTTAGGCACTCTTACGCTCATATCCATCCGCACATATCATGAGAACAACTTGTTTTTGTTGTAGCTCATTATAACAGAAACAAAGTTTCTACCGCAGCTATTCGCAGATTTAAATTATTTGGAGTCTCCACAAACATTTAATTCAAATTGTGCTCGACCCTGTGAGGAGTGATTTTAAGAATAAGATTATCTGTAATAAACATGATGACAAGAAGCATGTTGCATGAATAAGGAGGATTGCTATAACTTACTTGGCAGCTTGTAAAGCATTGATACGTGTGTTCAGCTCCTTGATCTGTATCGAAAATGAACAAAATAAAAGATAAGAGCCGTATTAAAAAATAAAAAGGGAGGAGTGATCATTATATTACAACCATAATAATGTTTGAGTAACTTTTATTTCATTTTTTATTCACTTCCTATTGTCACAAAATAATTTCTTTTGACACAAAATCTCTTACAGGAACAATGCTACGGATAAATACTTACATCGTATTTCTGTCTCTTTTCTGTCTGTTGGAGATCGAAGAGGTTGCCGAAAGCTTTGACGATCTTAGCGTAGAGGTCACGTGCTGCCTCCTTCATCGCTTCCTCTGACCCTAATGAATCGAGATCTAGGGCCGGGGCACGCTTAGCGAGGGTTTCCTCTTTCTCCTTGGCTAACTCTTCGACTGTCATCCTAGCGAACCTAATACGCTCATCCTAGACGAGAAATAAAAACAAATAGTGTTAGGGTTAGATTAAAGGTATAGACCAGTTTTGGTAAAAAAAAAGAAAATTAATTCTCACAGAATCAAACGAAACTTACACTGAATGTTCAAGATTACAAATAAATGACATGTGCCAAAATTTTTTGGAAGAAAATGTATACTGGCTGAGTAATGAGCATATAAAGACAAGAAAATCAAGGTAGTACTAGCCCCGACACCATGTATGTTGTCCCATATATAGCTTTCTGTGTACAGTGCTTGTTACTTTACCAAGACTCGGCCAAATCTATTATGATTTTGATGACTCCAGAACCTTGCAGTGCACACCAATACTTACATGCTACATGATCAACTGTTTCTGATCCATTCCACACCTTTTTTTCACAATGCAATCGCATTACCAGAACTGGAGTTTATCTTTAAAGGTATAGACCAATTTGGAAACGCCCCCTCAAAGATGAAATGGAAGCTTTTATTACCAATTATCATATCGATCCGGCCTCGATGTGATCGCGAATGCACTTCAACGTTGAACATTCATTTGGGCATATATTTCTGCTTTTTTGCGAATTTAGGTTGAAATATTGCCATATAAACCTCTAAAGGCAATATTTAAACACTATTGAATGGATATTTGCACCCAAAACCCTTAAACCGCAATGTTACAACTACCGTTCTTTATATTTAAGTGAAAAGTGTAGCAACAAATTTTGTTCAAGTTAGAGCTCTATAAACAGTTAACAACTAAATTATTCATACCCCCTTGTAAATATTATGTTTTTGTTTCGTAAATCAATAATGAAAATTGCACATACTGAATCAGGGCCTTTGTTGAATACTTTTATATTGTAGATGTAAGCTTTATACTATGTCACATTCTCAAGAAACAAAATAACTTTAAGTTATTCTTGACTATCCAAACGTTTGCCCGAGGTTTCGCTACACTTTCATATAGTCGAATCGATGGCAATACAAATTTATTAATATCCCATACACTGTTCTTAAAATAAACACTCTTTTCGATGACACCTAAACCTGCTCAAAGTAAAGATAGTGTAAAATCAGTTGTGTTTAAATCAAGAGATACACATGATAGCCTATCATACAAGGTGGATAACACATATATTATTACCGGGGTTCTGAAGACAAACCTTCTTCAATTGAAATACATTGGTAAACGAATCAAAGTAATATAGAGTACCGAAGATGTGACGTCACAAAAATCTATTTTGAGAATTTCTCATTTTTTTCTTCATTTTCCGAAAGAGCATACAAAATAATGTCCAAATGTCGAAAATCAATTGAATATGTTGAGTATTGGCTGAGATATGACCATCTGAATGATTATATTTCCTATAGGAACTCAGTGTTATTTGCTCTGGCTCATAATGAGCCAGAGCATATAACACTGAGTTCCTATAGGACATCTATTTATTCAGATGGTCATATCTCAGCCAATACTCAACATATTCAATTGGTTTTCGATATTATTTTTGATGCTCTTTCGGAAAATGAGAAATTCTCAAAATAGATTTTTGATAACGTCACACTTCATCACTCTATATCATTCCTTGAAACCTAAATTATCTGTGCATGTCATGTGAAGTGTTTTTATTGTGATAGTAATGTTATAGGCCCATATTGGTCGCGCTTTATATAATACACTCTGTACATTCATCGAAACCAAATGTTGTTAATATCAAAAGAGAGCGATCTTGATGTCTATGTTATTATATAAATAAATTCGACTTTGAATTCAAAAGTATTTTAAAAAGTAAAGTTGATTGTGTTTCATTGCTAAAAGGGCGTTGTCAACGGTGGATTCATGATTCATGTACACTTGGTATGGGGATAAATGTGTCTAAAGAATATGCAATATCGAAATAAGGGGAAATCCTTTCAACTTATGAAGCGGCTACAAAAAGCCTATCTCTAAATTTGAACGAATTAAATTAGCTACCAAAAGATAATTCCATTTTCTATCTGAGGGAGACATGAATACGTGTCTCCCAGAGCCATCTACACACAGAGTTTGGCCAACTTGGATTCACAGGGTCACAACGTGGCTTATATTCTTTTGTTTTGTGCTTGCCCAACAAAGCAGTAGTCGCCACATTGTGTCCAGCTCTTTGGTAAGGCATTAATCCTCATTACCAGGTTCATCGGAGAGGACCTAAAGCCATCGGCCGTCTGGTTGCTTACTTACAATCTTTTATGCTTTCTTAGCAGTCAGGTAAAAAAAACAAAAACAAAACTAGATTTGTAATACTTGTTTGGAACAAGTATAGGTGGGCTGATCCAACAAAAAATTGAGACAAAATAAAGGGCACATTTGAGATATCTTATTGTCTCAGCTACAACATACTCGAAGTTCAGCGTAAACAAAGCTAAACGACGTAGATATTGCTCGCGAAAGACGAAAATGTATTATCCAGTTTTGAGAAAAAGTCATGTCCTATAGAGAATACACGCAAAATGTGAAAAATTGACATGCGTCCTTTAATCGCAAAAATACGCCATGATGCCTTTGTCAAAATGAAAAATAATAGCAACTGCATTTGTAGAAAATTGTCTCAGCTAGATCATATCAAAATTTGAAAGAAAATCGATCAATATTTACAGAGATACAATCAATTTTCCATAAATATGCTGACGTCATAATATGCAAATTGGAATTTTCAGTTCGGAGGCCATTATGATGAGGTCATGAGTTAATTGAGGGTCAAATGAGACATGAAATCATATCCCGATTCATACTCTATCAGAATTTGACCCAAAAATTGGGGTCATCTCGCATCCTAAAGAGCTACAATGGATCTTGTATAGGCATATTTTTGCCCATATATGCTATGTATTACAAGAGCTCGCGCGCACGGAAATTTATATTAAACATGTTAAACGGTCGATCATTCCATTATTAATAGTCATAAAGAGACAAACATGGTATCAATTAGTTTGTAAAAATATGTGGAATATTATGAAAGAAAAAAAATGGCGATTCTATGTTGTGTAATAGTTTTACGCGCGAAAAACGCGCGCGCATGCGCGTGTGTGTGATTTTTTTATAAAATGCTTAGAATGGCCTAAAACGTATGCACAATGATTTTGAGACGTTTTTGAGCTTTTTCAAAATGTTGCGCGCGCATTGACGCGCGGACGTACGCGCACGCGCTTGTTATTTGACCTGAAATTGACCGGACGGATATTGACCTTGATCATGATAAATATGAATGAGAAATATCTTTTGGTTTTGAAGATATGATCATGAGTTGATTTTCATAAAATTTTACAAAATGGCGCCTAGATGACGTCATCAGTGAAGGTCGATGTTGAAAACGTATTGTGCTTTGTACATATGCCTATACATATGTGTGCCAAATTTCAAGGCATTTGATTGAGCCATTTCCAAGTTATCTTGCCAACAAAAAAGTGGTTAGAAATAAGAAAAATATATAATAAATAAATAATAAAGGCAATTCTAACGAAATTATAAGGTGGTCTGTACGTTATACAGCCCACCTGAAAAAACAACCAAGCTCGAACCCGGTTGGCCAAACTCTGTGTATATATGGCTGTGGTGTCTCCTCCCGGTTAGGAATACGTGTTATTTGGAATCTCACCTGGACAGTATTCTTGTAGGCGAGGGGGTTCCTCATAGCACGTTGTCTTTCTTCTCTTTCTATTTTCTTCTGCTCTCTCATTCTGATCAGTCTTTCATTCTCCTCTTGTCGCCGTTTCTTTCGGTCCTCTTCGTTCTTCTTGATCCTGTCCAACCACATAGCTTGTTCATTCTTCCTCTCCAACTGGTAAGAAATTATGTTTGGTTAAAGTAATACGATAAGAATTGGCATGTGTATATTGTTCCTTTATACACCTTATACAGTTGAGCCCCTACTTCATTATAAATATTATAAACACAATTGCTAAAATAAAGTATACTAGATATGCTCGTTTGTACTTTTCCCTTTGATATAGATTTTTAAAATATTTGTTATAGAATCTGTCAACACTTAAAGAGAAGATTCATTGATTTATAAAAATAACTTTAATGTCATTAACGCTTAGATATAGCCCCGACATAGCACCTGAAAAGCTCTCCGGTCGCTGCTGAGATATGACGTCAAATGTTGAACATGATGTGCACAAGCAGACGATGTCTCATGACATCTCACACAATTTCAGTGCCTGTTTTGTCATCTTTTCTTAGTTCAGTTATTTCTCTTACTTCAATACCCTCAGGCGAAATGTTTGATCTATTGCCTCACTCTAAACCCCGTGCGTGGTATTATTGGGATGAAAAATGCAAGAAAAAAAAGAAGAAAAAGGAATCTGTCGCTTGTAAACAAAATAAGACGCCATTGTAATTTCAGCTGCATACACCGCGGCATGTTCGGCATTTAAAAAAAAAATGTTCATTAACCCCTATCCTGTGTATTTAGTTTTCAGAATGGGGGTCATATCCCTTTTTAAATGGTGTAAAATCCCATCACATTTATATACACTAAACTTTGAGAAATAAAAGCATTGCAATTATGTTCATTCTTTATGGGATGTCGTCTGCTTGGGCAGGGATGGTTCATATTGTGACGGCATTAAAACATCGTTATTTTCCGGCGAATCTCTCGCATATCCCAGATGCTATGGAGGTTGTTTTATTTGTATATTTATAAATCATCCGGTATGTAGTTGACCTAGAACTTGCACGATGGCCATCTGTTAGCTTACCAGTTTCTAGTAATACACTATTTGCCATATTTGTGATTTTCTATGAATCCGCACTTTAAATGTCTGGAATGGTATGTAGAGCCGTTTTATTGCTTTGTGACAATTTACATTCAACAAAAATGTAATTAAATTGCAATAATATAGTTGGGAGAATTAAGGAATCGATTAGATCAGTATTTTCCCGAATTTGTATGATTAAAAATGGTTTGTTTTCACCCAAATTGTCAGATCATCTTTAATTGTACATCTAGCATTGACGTCACTACCTTAGCACCACTATCTCTCATCTGAACAATGTTACCAAATCCTTTTAACACACGGAATGACAGATTCTCATTTTGTCACTAATTTGTCGCACTTTCTCACGGAAACTTAATTGAAAAGGATTCGAGATACCCGCTACGACTTTTTGAGTATTGTCAGATAAAATTTGTCGCACGAATATTTGCAACATTTTATAAATTCCAGCGACATGAAAGCAAAGCCATGCGACTCACGCGAGGAAATTGAGAACCCCTGCGAACGTTTCGAGATATTTTGGAAATTCTATCTTTCGCAGCCCAGTGATATAGGAGCTTAAAAAGATTGCGCCACAAGTGATCCAAATTATTTGTCTGAAAACATTCATAACCCGATATCTATGACGTCATAAAGCCACAAGTAAAAATCGCATCATCTACCAAACTGAAATCTCACCGTCAAGAGCTTCAACAAATACGAGCAAGAACAATTACCTCGACAGCAGAATGCTAAATGCGACTAAAATGTAGAGTAATTGTTGATTGGTTTATGATGGACTGCCATGGTCTAAGCAGAATGAGAGGTGTTTACTTACACGGTGCTTCTTTAGAGCAGCGATCTCCTCGTCGTACTTCTCGATGACTAACCTCACCATCTTCAGAGCCTGGATGATCTCCTGCTTGAATTCTTGTCTCTTCTATCACATGACAACACAAACAATCAAACATAGACACTCACGTGACAATCACGTGCATGGGTGTCGATCCGTAACTGATACCTATTCATCAGGGGGGGGGGATGATCTATTCATTCATCCCCCCTGATGAATAGGTATTACGTAAGGATCGACACCCATGATCACGTGACATTCATGTGACATTCACGTGACCACATTATTAACAAATGTTATCTGTATAATCGATATACCGCACCGTGACATTCAGTCATAGACGGCACATTCTGTGATACACAGGTGGAAGTGTATTTCTCAAGAGGAGTTTTCAAGAGGAGTATTCATGAAGCACCTCCATCGGTTTGGCAGTGATTATCCTAAAATGCACAAAAGATGGACATTTCCATGTTTAAAAGATCTGTGGATAATTGGGGTGACCGGTACCTATTAAAGCTGACTACGAACCGGGGCCCGTTTCATAAAACTTTTTTCAATAACAAAGGCTAAATTTCTATGACAAATTTGCTCTCAGCCAATCAGATGCCATGATTTCAGTAGCTTATAACAGTAGCTTGTAACTTGTTATTGATATCAAGTTATATGAAACAGGGCCCTGGTCTATTGGGACAATCCAAATTTTAAAACTGCAAAAAGTTGACGGGTGACAAAATGCAAATTACAGGTTTAGACAGGGGATAAAATTATTCATAATTAGATGATTAAAACTGCAATAGAAATGTAAGCATAGTTAGGGGCAGACCGGTGGGACTTTTAGATAAATTTCAGCGTACTTCAGTTTGATATAATAAAAATAATAAATTACATTTATAAAGCGCTTAATACAAGGTTTCTTATGATTCTTAAACCAAGTCCGCCCCAGACCCAAAAGGATTTGGGTTAAAGATGACATACAACCATGGCAACTGAATAAAAACAAAGAACATGTTACACCGTCACGTGACAAAGGAAGATGAGTTAATGAGCCCATTATTATGCAAATTAACTATATTGAGTTATCAAATCCATTTTGAGAAATTGAAATTCACTCGAGGATTCATGTCATGCATTTGAGCATGATGCAGTGTTTCATGCAGTCACTACACTATTCTACGGTGGAGGAAAGAGAAAGGGGTAGGTGGCGTGAGGTTAGATATGTTTGCGCAATAATAGCATTACAAAACTCTTCTCTACATATGTGGAAATTCTTTCCTTGACACAAGGTAATTTTCTTTTCTTGGAGGCTAGATATTCAGATCTTATCTAACCTTACCTGTGAGTTAAGGAAGGATTTTGTTTTTGTTTTTTGTTTATTAGTATTTGGTATTGTTTTATTCAAATGCAATTTATTTTCTATGAGCATTGTATCCTCAGTGATTTTAAAGGTATTTGTTGAGCATTTTCTAAGTGTGCCATACAGAAATTTTGTGCAACAAGCTCAGATTTATTTAGTGATTTCCAGTTTATGTTCCAGACAATCTGCCAATTGCCTGAAACACAAGAGAACTGAAGGAAAAGGAAAAGAATGACGGGCAAGCTGCTTTTTTTTGAGTGAAAATAAAAACTCAAGATCCGATAAATATGGTGAGAACAGCAAAGTACTTACAAAGATTGTAAGTACTTACAAAAATTGAAACTACTTTGCCTGCCTCGACGTCATACTGTGCCAGTAAGTCCTTGATTTGCTTGAGAGATTCTCTCGCCCCGAGCTTCATCTTTTCTTTCTTCTTCTTCTGTCACGTGACAACATAGAACATGGACAACATCACGTGACACAACGTCACGTGATGGATGTTAACAATTAGAACGTTGTGGCGACAAACATGAACTCCCAGCGCACGATGTATAAATACAGTTAAGACTCGTCAAAAGGGTCGTTATTTTTTTATAGTCTACTAGATTACATTAAAAAGAAACATGCTCGACAAAAACTGTTTAACTATTAGCGTGCTGGTTATTAAAAAAATGCCTGTTTGTTATCAAAAAGATAGTACAGAATTAAGAAATCAAAGAAAACATTTTTTGTGTGGATTTATTCGCATATAACATAGGAGGATGAAATTCATTTACTGAGGACAAACAGTCCCAACATTTTTATATATATATATAGAGAACATATATTTGCATAAATTCGTACGAGCTCAATGTCAGTACATCATTATATTTATCGATTTTGTTGACCAAGTTAGGGTGAGCGTGGAGGCTAACATTCAGGGGATAATTTTAGTCCCAATCGGCCAGTGACTGTCTGAAATAGAGCCAGACTTTAATTCCATGTTTTAGTTTTCACTTCTAGCGTGACTGTTGTACCTGATGTTTATTAGTGATTTGATAAAACACACATGGCTACTATGAGGTGGGGATAGGGTACTCAACCTACATCTAACTAGTGAATCAAATCAATGTTACTGGTATTAATGATACGACAGAGTACATCCGTGGACCTGTTGGCTACACATGCACGTAGTATAGTCGACCTAGCCATGGGATGCCCTGTGTATAACGAGAATAATATAATGCTGTTCGTTTTATGAAAAAAGTACTAGTAAAAATATATTGATATCAAATTATTACGAATATTGTACTCACACAAGATGTTAATATTAATTGTTCTATGATATCAATAAATTATATTTCATTTGTATTTCAAATTAGCTTCTGAAATTGTTGTCTATAATAAGTATTTGATAAATAAATCAATCTATTATTTAGAAGGCGCCAAACGTTCTTGAGGAATCATAATTCGTTAGTGATACTGCTTTCTCGGCCATTAATTCCTTAAATTAGATTTTTTTTTTGGATTAAAAAAAAGGCATAGCTCAGTAGCAAGAATAGGCCATTTTTCGTAACGTCTGTTTAAGTGACTCGATACGAATCATTTCATAAACCTGTTATGTATACTTGTATTTCAATGGTCAGAATGCAAATTACATAATGACGTGTTGCCAGGTGGGACAAGTTACAATGTTAGTGTAACCTAGCAACAACCAATGTATGTCATTCGCATTCTTGGCTATGAAAATACAAATATTCGTACACAGGCGAAAATCGTGAAATAGAAAAATGCAGGTTTTAAACATTAATTTTCAAAATGTCGCACGTATCTTCACCATTTTACTTCCACGACTTAAATAACATTATTTTATAAAAAGAAATAAAAGTCCAGAACCCTAGTAAGTCGCTAACATGTACATGTATAGTACCAAATAACATCAATAAGAGATTATTAGTTGAACATTTGATCTTTGTTTGACCTTGTTTATTTAACAAGAGCTATTACTCTCCCATGTGTATAGACGCCTGGGTTCAAATTATCGCAAGATGACGAGGATGTTTTTTTCTTCATTTCTTTCAAGTTACTACTACAGAGTATTGAAAGCGACCAGAGAAAGGAAAGAAAAGTAAAATACGAACCTTCTCTTCAATTGCTGTCTTTTCATCCTCCGTCAGAGTGCTATTGTCATGGTACAAAATAATATACAAATGATTTTAGTAGGTATATAATAATAATAATAATAGTTCGTTCTGATAATTATATAGCGCTTTTCAGGACCGCAGGCCCTCTTAAAGCACACAATGTTTGCACATTCTCCACTCCTAGGGAGCATTCCAGCCAGGCGTCATTTTTACAAGCCTATACTTGCTAATCTAAGCACATTAGCTTTCGCATCCTACCGGATACCCATTTAACACCTGGGTGGAGAGTGGCAAATGTAGATCAATGTCTTGCCAAAGGACATTAGTGCCGCAGCGGGACTTAAACTGCGGACCTTGCGATTCACAGTCCGGTCACATATCAACTCGGCCACGACACCTCTACCAATATATACATGTATATTTTTGTCGTCACTTGTATGCTTCTTAATTTTCCATTAATGACCATGCACAGTATGAATCATTCAAGATTAAGGGAAACAAAGTTCACTACGTCATAATTCACAATTAGAGAACAATGGGAGCGGGCACCAAATGAATTATTAACTATGATTATAACAATGCTAAGCCAGTCGAAATAAATGTAATGAAGTCAAAGATATATGGCGAAAAATTGGCAATACAAAATAATGTTTTGAAAGTTGTTAAGTATGACTAGAAGAACAGACTTACTGCTCTCCTTCCTGATCTTGATCCGCCATGTTTGAAGTCTATCAATTTCCTCAATTCAGTTAAACCTGAGAACAAAGAAGATAAAAAATGTACTATTTATATTGAGGCTAAAATGCATATTATGAATAATAGTATATAACGTCGCTGTTTTCACGAAGTGACGGTAGTGAAAAAAAATTGCATTCACTTTGCGTTACGATTTTCCTCTCTACCGTCACTTCGTGAAAACAAGGACGATAATGCTTACCCATAACTCACCGTGGGAATGATTAATCAAGAGTTACGTAACAGATTTCAATCATGAAAGTTGATTCACTTGCTTGACTCTTCTTGATTTTAATCAGTCAGCGACTAAACACGGCATCTCATTAGCAGATAGAAAGAGGGAGAGAGAGAGATGATGATAACTACTACGTCGACAATGAAAACGAATCTGTATACCTGTTTCAATGACTGGTAGTGTATCAAAAAACACTCGGCACATGCTGAAAGCCGCAAACAAACTGATATACTTTCAATATCTAGATGCTGATATAAACATTACTTTCATACAGGGATGGGCCAACGATTTATCAAAACAAAACAACACAAAATAGCTATCTTTCTCTCTCATCACAGCTAACATATTTCCGTTTTTCCCTGGGGTATTTCTTTAGATTCCTTGCGATGTAAATAGAACAGACCGCTTCACTGAAATAGAAATAAGATCCCGTTTGGTCTGGGAGTAGAAGACATCAATCATCGACTGTCTGCCTGGCAATCCACATGATCTCCGTACTTCATCTTGACTTCATATCACATATGGCATAGTACAATTCACCCGCAAATAACCTGAGGTTATCTTCTGCTCGATGTGAAGTAGATAACATTAAGTGTTTCGTTCGTATGTGTTCATAAATGTTATGGGAGTGTATAACATATTCATCAAAACCATTCGGGTGTTCCACGCAATCCTTTCCCAGTCTAATTAGTTATTTTATTTCCTCTGAGATTATATAATATTTACAAATTTAATATCCGAATATTCGACTTAACATTAATAAAAAAAAACTGACAAAAGCAACCATGATGTTTTAAAATTTATTGAATCTAGCTCTTGTATTTTCCTTGATTATCACAGTTTGAACATAAAGGACTGGTGGGTGTATCATGAATAATGATATTAATATTAAGAGTGATTACATCAGCTGAAAATGCCCCCCCCCCCCTTTATGAAGTCTATATACTTCATATATATTCCATGATATGCTTACACAATTAGTATGGAATAAACCATTAAACAATAATAGTGAAATTCCCTTTATGTAACATATAATTCTGACTGATTTTATGATTTGAGGAAGAAAAAAAACATCGGTATTCTCAAAGGGTCGTATACATTTAAAGTCTTTCGTATGAATGTTGTTAGTCAAAGACTGAATGAATGATATTTTCAATGATCATTGTCATTACCAAGCAGCTAAACATAAGCAACCCTGATGTACTGTATGACCACAACCAACTCCTACAGTCAATACTAAAGGGACTTTGTGCTATACACACACGCCATTTTGGACGTTTATTTTCGTCACATAATCTCTATTAGATTGTCCTATTACATTCCACTTCTCTCCTACGCCCATCCCGCTTTAGTCATTGTTAGCGTGTGTGAGAAACAAACCTGTATTAGCTACATACAATTCCTAAAGCATCCATTATGTCAACATTTGACACGCTGAAAGATCTTCTGATTATTGATGAACTATTTAAAGAATTAAAAGCTAATACAAAACCAACCTTATTTCCAGGCTCCAATGTAACGGGAATCGTTGTACAATAACATGCAATACATTGTAACAATATTGTTCTCATTCTGCAAACATAGTCATTTTGTTTTATGAAAATGCAGTTCTCCGGATCTGTCTTCCTTGAGTTTCAAAACACAGCAAAATATTATTGAATGAAAATCTTTTAAACCCTAGCGTGCCTAGGTAGAGCCTCTATCATGACGAAGGTTGTTTGATACCTCAAACATGCTTGAAATATCGCCGTTACTTCACATGAGTTATGAATACATGCTTGCATGTTCATTTCACCGACTGTTCGTGCATATTTGATTTACTCATGGAAATGGCGCAAATAAAGGAATTAATATTGATCGTTTGACTTATTGTATTGCTCTGAGACAATAAAATTCCACGATTTCTGTAGCTTATACTCATAGCAATTGTAGCGGTAAATTGGCTCATGAATTTATAGCTTATTCATGCAAGTACAGTGGTTTTGTTAGATTTGGCTAATAAGACAAAAGACTAATCGTATTACAATTTCTTACATTTTGCACATTGATCTACTGTTGCTGCCTAAGGCATTTACTAAGACATCACACATATTATAACCAAACCTTCTAGTTCCCCCCCCCCCGCAGACCCTGCCCAATATGATCCATGTCTACACCCCTGTGATATGAACGACTGATTGCATTGATAAGACACCACATAGGGGTCCTTTCCCTGGGGGTGACGTACTGCGCAGCACCCTATGCGCATCACCTAATTAGGGAGTGCCGCACAGCGACACACTACGTGTGCATTACTGCTGGATGGGAGTGCATTGCAATGCGTTCGCATCTACCCTAGACAAGCTACTATGGAGGCACAGCAGGATCATTGATTATAGACTACCATGTGCATACGCCATTCGTCTTACATTTCACTATGTCTGGTTAGTCAAATGTTTTTAAAGCACCGTTTATCGGAATCTTGTTATATTAATTTTTCACAAGGTTGATACAACGCTATA
The DNA here is from genome assembly GCF_000002235.5 of Strongylocentrotus purpuratus. Classification (NCBI taxonomy): domain Eukaryota; kingdom Metazoa; phylum Echinodermata; class Echinoidea; order Camarodonta; family Strongylocentrotidae; genus Strongylocentrotus; species Strongylocentrotus purpuratus. The sequence continues at coordinate 33,732,539 of NW_022145603.1, read as the reverse complement.
TTTCAATTCATACAGGCTTATAAATAAAACCATTTCTACGGACATTGTTTATCTATTGGTGTCATAATACCATCTCAATCAATGAGTAAGCTCTGAAAATTCGTTTCTTTTTGTCTTTTTGTCTTGGGTGCGTGTGTGTGTATTGGGGGGGGGGGGGTGTACGTCATCTTCCCCCTTCCGTTGATACACCTCTTATATAAACAAGAAGTCAATATTTCTTCGCACTACAGACGAAGTGTGTCGTACAATTCAAGGTTTTATTACCAATGGCGTAGCTACCGGGGGCACGAGGGCACTTGCCCCCATTCGACCCTTAAAAAGGTAAGTAAAAACGGCTAGAGGGGTACACAACGTAATAAATGAAATGATACGACACTCTACAACCCTCACTCGATGACATTGTTTTCTGACATTTCACCCACCTATTACGATTGGTGCACATGCCAGCCTCCTCCCCCCCTCATATGTGGTGTCTCCCGTAAAGGGTACTTTTTGTCGAGCCCGTCATTCAGGGGCGTAGACAACGGGGGGGGGGGGGGGGATGAGGGGGATGCATCCCCCCCACCTCACAAGGTGGGGGGGGGGGGATGGCATGTACAATCATCCCCCCCAGGTTTTGGGGAATGATATTTGCTTACTTAATAAGTTATAATGATGATAATAATAGTAATAATAATAATGATAACAATTATAATATTAATAATAATAATAATTATGATGATGATAATAATAATCCTCATCATTATTGTAATTGTGTTTATTGTTATTAGCCGCATTCACAAGGTGAAAGCCAATTCAGACGGTAAGAAAAAGAAAATCTTACAAGTATTTTGTGGTTATCTTGTGGTTTGGAAACCACAAGATAACCACAAGATTAAACAGGTGCGGATCTACGGGGGAGGTTTAGGGGGTTTAAACCCCCCTTGGGCGGCCCAAAAAACAAAAAAAAAAAAAAGGGAAAAAAAAAAAAAAAAAAAAAAAAGAAAGAAAAAAGAACGCACGCTGGAGAGAAACCCTTTCAAGTGCAAATATTGTGAGAAGATATTCAACTCATCTGGTAACTTAACCAAACACATGATAACTCTGGATATAACTGTGTATTTAACTGTTACTTGATTTAAAAAGACGTTATCATGCACTGCTTTTTATGGTCTCCATTGTGTTAATAGATGCCAGGAAAACATCACTTACGGGGTTCAAATAAACACCCCCAAAAAAAATCGGCTCGCCGCTTCGCGGCTCGTGGACGATGCTCCGCATCGTCATTATTTTGGTCACCCCCCCCTTAGCAAAAAGCTAGATCCGTCCCTGAGTCATCCCCCCCAGGTGTACAAACCTGTCTACGCCACTGCCGTCATTGAATTTCATACCGGAGATAGGGGTGCGTTCAAAAAGAGGGAACATGCATATGCGTACCATAAATAATACTGAGTATGGGGGGGGGGGGGGGGCGTACTCATGACACCACTACCTTTCCTTCCCCACCCTCGTCTCCTATAGCTAGTCCCCCTACACCAGTTGTTATCAGACGTATAATTAAATGAGAATTGAGGTGTTATTCGGTTACACATACATTCATCATAGGGCTGCCAAACATCCTGGACTACCCGGGCGTTCACATTATCTTCTCGGTACAAAATGTTCTCGGTGTACATCGGTTTTTGTAATGTAAACGTGTCCTAATGGAACGTGTGCCGAACACAAAGTATACTAGCTAGTGAGCATACGTTTGAGCTATGTTCTCGACCTACGTCTCCGGAACATAGTTATAACGTGTGCCGAGAACATTTCCTTTGCAAGCATGATGTTAACGTGTGGCGAGAACATTGTGTGTCGAGAACATTACATTTTAAGGCCGAGAACATTTTATGCCGAGCCGATCCTACAATCTGACAGCGCTGTATGACTGTTCGATAATTAAGTGCGCGTGCGCGTGTGCGTGTGTGTGTATGCGAGTGCTTAAATGAAATAATAGAAATGGAGTAACTGTCAGTTTTCTAGTTTGATGTTCATATTTCAATAAACGATAATTCCTGTGATTCGTTAAAATTTATGTATACAGAAGAAAACATTCTTTGGTAAAAGATATTGGCCTAAACAACAAAACAATCTCAATTTATTTCTTTTTTAAAACAGGTAAACAATATAGTAAAAAAAAAAATGAATAGAAAATTGGAAATGGAAATGTATTTAGGCCTATACTTCCACACCATACTAAGATAATCAATAGCTTCAGTCTGTGTTTTGATGAATTACTTTGTTTCCAAACATTTATCGATTTAATCTTATTTGCGAAAAGTCTTATAAATTAGTCTTCATGTCTTCAAATCCATTATTGTGGATTTGATTTTGAAATTTCGTTTCAATTGTGTACACAGATATATACAACAAGTCTTCATTTGATTTCTGCCCGACATTGTCTGTTTCAACGTTGCCAGTTCTTTGTACGAATTTTTTCGACAGTGCTTATCGTGATTTATTGGACGTATTGGTATGTGTATTTTTGTCATTAAACAACAAAGTCCACTTCAATCTGATGAAACATATAATGATAATTAGTGATAAGTTTATTAAAACCATTACCTATTTTCATTGTTTTTTAAAACTTTTTTGGGGAAAGAAAATCATAGCTGAGGGATAAGGGAGACATATGGCGGTAGACGCACATAACATATCACACATCTTGGAAAATAGGGAAGCGTATTACTTTCTATAAAATGAGCCATTGTTTTTTGGTTAATTTTGCAAGATTATTGTTATCTCAGGTTCAAAAATCAATTAAAAACTGAAATAGCTTCTACTAGAACAAAAGTTTATATCAGCCAAGAATGATTAAAGAAAGTGTGTTTATCAAACAGGCCTTTGTTTGGAAAGAAGACATTTCTAAAAACAAATTTTCAAGTATCGATCAACAAATGTCTAAATCAAAGCAAATAAAAATCAATACAAATTGTTACCTTATTTTTGTATATAATAAGACTCGAAAACATATATTGTGATAATTTCTTAATTGCATTCTAAAATTAATTGCAATACTAACTTGATCACTCATGCCTTCTTCTCAGATTAATGGGATATTACTCTCCTTTCCACATACATAAACAGGTCATATTATACCAAACTGAATATTAGTGAACGGAGTCGGAGACGAAAATTGAACTTCTAGAATAATTAATTCGCAAGGAACCTTTCTAAAATCGAAGGCAACGTTATGTATTAACTAGAAGAGTAAACAAAAAGAGAAAAGATGAAGTGCTGAAATATAATACGTCATGCAGAAATTCATGCATCAGCCTTACTCGTCCAGCAGAGGCACAGAATATTGCGGCGAACCTATCAACACACGAATTAACAATGTCTCTGACCAACTTCTTACCCAATACCAAACGTTACGAAACCGTGCGTGACGTAAAATCACCCAAATTCATAGAGCAGGCCGGTACTTACGATCAAGGACGGATAGATTGACAGAGAAGCTGGGTAGTAACCGCGGGAAAGCTGGGTAAAAAGCGCGGGAAAAGCTGGAATAGCCGCCTGTGATCTTCTCAGTGTGCTCGCCGCGTTGATCAGGGAGTACGTGCACTACTTTAACCGTTAAGTGTTTGGGGGGCAAAGGCATCACCATCACACTAGATAACTAGGATACCTTGCATACCTGGACCTGAATGTGATAGGGGTTGGTTTCACTAGAAGATGGCAGCCATAATATCTATACTAAGCCTGTATGCAATGTGTTCCCTTACTTACTATACCTTGCATACCTGGACCTGAATGTGATAGGGGTCGGTTTCACGAGAAGACGGGAATCATAATATTTATACTAAGCATTTATGCAATGTGTTCCCTTACATGTTGACTATACACAAGATACATTAAGTATTAACTTAAATAATAATACCGGAACTTTAATGAGTTTCGAGAGAAACTAGTTTATATCAATTTTTATTGCATAATCCTACAGTGCATGGGTTGCATGGAAACTTAAAGAAAACTTGCTTATTCATTTTTTATTTGAGCAACATATGATTTTAAAAAAGGTTACAAAATCAGGTGCCATTTCAAAGAGTAATTACATTAAAAATGCGCACCACACACAGACTACGCCTTATGACCATAAAACAGGAGATGGGTGGACCCAATTCCGAAGAAGATTTTAACCAGCAGATTTATTGTCAAAACGAAGTTTCAACATTTTATTTTAGGGGCTGATTTACCACAAAAATATCTGCCATAGAAGTTCAGTTTGGTGAATGGTGGGCAATGTTATTATACTACATTAGTGTTAATTTTTACTTTGTTCCTTTGCGTGTCAAAAAAGAAAGAACAAAAAGAAAGAAAAACAAAAACAAAGTAAGAATGATGACTTTATCACAAACAATCAAGAACTATAAAAAATACATCGTGAGAACGCCATCTTTCTCTTTATGTCGAGCAGAGTGTATATGAGAGCGAGAGCAACGCAAAGATTGAGGACCAAATTACACTCTATATCAGGCCTTCTCAACTAGTTTATTAGAAGCGCCAAAACAAAAATGAATTGAGGTTGAAGTGCCAACCTGTATGTTTGGTGACTTGTTACGAGGGAGCGTAGCGACCGAGCCGATACCGGGTGGGGTTCAGGGGGCAAAGCCCCCGGAAGCTAGTGGATTTTAGGGCTTTTTTTAGGCCCATATGTGGCATTTTTAACACCTTTTTGTTCCATAAAACATCAATCATAATATCATATTGATGTGAAATAATTAGTACAATTCCTAGCTAAAATCTACACTAGAAGTTAATTTATATGTAGTTATTTTGGTGCAATAAACACGGAAATGTCAAAATGAAGTGAAAATCAAACAATCAAAATGGCTTGCTTACATTTTGGGCTCAACTTCGACTGCGACTTTTTGATTTTTCTGGCTTGTTTTATTTTAAAATCTAATTTGTTAATGTTGTTCTTTCTTTAATTTTTAATTTTTAATTTTCAATAATTTTTTGGAACAGCCGCGCGCCACTCTGACTGACCGCAAGCGCCACGAGTGGCGCGCGCGCCGCCAGTTGAGAAGGCCTGCTCTATATGAATCGGCTTACCATAGGGGGAGGGGCAGTAGTTAAGTGATGAATTGGCCTAACAGAGGGGGAGGGGCAGTAGTTATAGTGTTGGCTCAGTCAGTAGAACGTCCGCCTCACAACCGGGAGGTCGCGGGTTCGAACCCCGGCCGCGTCATACCAAAAGACGTTAACAGATGGGAGTTGTTGCTACCTTGTTTGGCGTTCAACAATAAGGGATAGAGCAACGTCGATCTGGCGCTGCTCAGTGGCTGCCGGGCTCACGATCAATTGGGCAAAAAGAATTTCCCTTTCGGTTTAACAAAATTTGGAGTGGACTATTAAGCTATTATTATTTATTATTGTTAGGTGATGAATCGGCTTACCGGAAGGGGGTTGGACCCTGGGAAAGTGGTTAGGGTAAGAAAGTCAAATTTCAAATTGAAATTCAAGTTTATTGATAAAAATCCACAAGATCGGATTATCATTAGACACGAACAACAATACATTGGGACAAAATACAAACGTTGGTACACAATACCCTGATAGCAGACTGACGTCTTGAAGACGTCATAAATTGGTCGTAGAGTGGTAAACTCCTCCTATGTCGTATGAACGACGTTACTACGACGCATTATGACCTCATTAAAAGACGTGTTTTTTCCAATATAATTTGTGTCGTATAGACGACGTTATTACGACATCTTTATGACGTCTTTTATAGACTTTTTGCAATGACGACCTTCGTCATTGCCTTGTTTTCGTTCACATTCTGCCCCATTAATATTCTCCTGGTTTTCCTTATCGTCCAAAAATCGCATTCGTTTTGCACGTAGTGTTTGTCATTCCTAGTTAGGTGCTTTCCTCATGTCCTTTTCCTTTCAAATGTCATAGGCATAGTCTCTAACATCTCATCAAGGTCACTACATTCTTCGATTTTCGAAATCACTCATGCATAACCGTCCAGGCGCCATTTTGTCCGTTTCTGGTCCATTTTAAGGCCTTTATATCTTCCTTCCTATCTCCACTATCCTAGATCCTACAAACTTCTAACAAATTCCTCCAGATAGTCTGAGAGATGTTCTTTCATCTGCGACAAATGACTTGACCTTCAAAATGCCATCTTCATACTCGAAATTCAAATCTAAAACCGACTCCGTCAAAAATCTCTCAAGTTCTTGAAAAATGGACCCCTAAATAATCTAAAACTGCCATAACTTTCTCATATAAATTCCGTTTTGTATTTAAATCTCACAGTATCTTTATCTCATAATTGCACATAGCCATGCCAAATTTCACGCTCCAATGGCTTTGCAAAACATAAATAGCGCCCTCTAAAGTTCTGGGAATTGGCTTTCTGTCTGTGGCCGTATCTCCATAATGGCTTGGCAAACCCGTACCCTTTTTTGGATTTAGATACTTGAAGATATGCCCTTTCCAGCCATATACAAAATTATATACCCTATCACTGACCAAATTTGAGAAAAATGCCCTCCAAATTCGCCATTTTCGAGAAAATTCCAAAATAACTTCAACTTGCTCTAAAATGGCGATCTTTATACCTATATCAATGAAACTTGGCAGATATATGTATCCATATACGTGACAACTGTCTGCCAAGTTTAGTAAAATTCGAATATGTCAGCGCAAAGTTATCGCCAAAAATGATGAATTTACTATGGATTACGTAATAGCGCGTTCAATGCGCGCAATACATTGCGCGCAGTTAACAATGGTGTCAAACTGACCGCAATGAATTGCCCTTTCGGATGATGCCAAGTAGTATATATGTTCACACAGAAAATTGTGAGTAAATCGCATTTGAACAAAGATCACTACACGAATTCCGCCGAGTTTCCGCCCGAACCTAACACGTTTCGGCTATGACGTCATTTTTTCAGACTGCTTTTCGCCCCTTAAACGTCCTTTTTTTTCCTTGAAAATTTGCAGTGACATGCCGAGTTCCAATACGCAGGGCACCTCTTGGCCGGATTTTTGAAATTGGTCAAGGGGGCCATTTAAGACGCCATTTTGTCCTATACATCTATTTTACATCACGTGTTTCGATAGGATTATCATAGAAAAAAAGAAAGTGGTTTACAATAACAACCATGAAATTCTCTTTCTAATGATACCAAATACGGCCCATAAAGAGACGTAAAGAGAGAGAGAAAAAACAATTTAACTCCGGCCATAATACAGATCCTGCACGTTTTCCGCCCATTCATTACACGCATTGTCTATGGGGGCATATCGGGTTCACGCTTTTGGCCCCCAGAACGAACTTGATTGCAATGTCAAACATGCACCAAATCCCATTGGTTTGTGCACGCAGTGCTTGCGAGCCCTTTCTAGGTTCTTTCCCCTATCCCAATTTCTTTCAAACTTCGTAGGCATAGTACCATCCCATCAGGGTCACTGTTGATGCCTTTCTTTCGCCCTACCTATCTCCAATATCACAGAAGCCACAGACTTCGTGCAAATTGCTCTGGATAGTCCGAGAGAAGCTCTTTCGTTCGACACGTAGAAACACGGCGTCATTGCACGCACATCGTTCTGACACGATTGCATTTCTAGTTTCTTCTGTAATCATTTTTGTTGTGTGGACTATGTCATACGACGTCTTTCAAAGACTGTTGTTTGTCATGATTTTTTTGTCGAAGTTATTACAACGTCATTATGACGTCTTTAAAAGACTATTTTTCCAATAAACTTTGTTGTCGTATTGACGACATTGTTACGACGTCATTATGACATCTTTTAAACGAATATATTTTCCACGAAATGTTTGTCGTATGGGCGATATCATTATGACGTCTTTCAAAGAACATTCTTTGTCATTCATTTTTTGTTGTTTGGAAGACGTCTTAAAAACACTATTTTCCAATAAAATGTTTGACCCTCGTTTTCTCTTGACCTGCTATCATCTGCACAATTATGTTTGCGGGTTTGACGATGGATGATTCTCTTTTATCAAGGCGGTTGTTCAATATATGAAGTGAGCCCTCTACCGGCTTCCCGTTTACAATGAAGGTTTATGATAAACACACTGTCCGTTTGGTAAAAGGATAAATCGGGTTACAGCTTTCCTGTAAATATTAAATCACTTCCGGTCATTCTAAGGAGACTAGCTACATGGACGTCATCTCGTGTCCATATCATATTGTAAAATACATTTTTATATAACATTCGTCTAACCCCGAAGCCTTAGTATAGACACCTAGAATAAATCACTAAGATGGATATATCAAGTATTCGCGTATTTGGTACGCCATTTTAATAGAAAATAACAACTTTACAGATATCCGATTGTATTATATTTTTTATTATGTTGTTTCTGGTGTTCGCTCCTACCGTAAGGCCGATGAAAAACATTTCTGTTGCAATTTTTTGGGGTAAGGGTATATTTTTCTCCCAGAAATTGACTCGGCTATTCATCAGCAATGAGTTTCCTTGGGTTCGTTGACCAATGCATTCCAATTCGATCGTAGACAAGGAGGAAGTTATCTCTCTTAAATCGTGCACAGATACACAGAGAAATATACCCATTTGTGCTTTCATTATTATAATTACGTGTGTTTGCATTAGCGTTCTTATGTTAGTGCCAAATTGTTATCTTTAGAATGTTCTAAGAGCAAGGCGTTGTTTTGTTTTTGCAGTTACATGACGAGGCAGAAAGAGGAAGTGTCGGCTTGTACACATAAGTCAAGTGGGAAACAGATGTGCGACCTTTGGAGAGGTTCCTAGGTAATCATGTCATATTTTATTTTCTTAACGACAAGACGATATTAGATCCAACGAAAGAATTTCCGCATGGTAATTATCGGGAAATACTATCACTATCGCGATATCATCTCGTTTTAAATTTTACAGGTGTTTTTTTGCAGTAACAAAAGACAATAATTCTCCCGGTGTATATTCCTTTCTCCTCGCATCACCTTCTTTATATTTATCTTTATCTCTACTCCTCTCATTTCCTCTATATTTTCACTTTCTCTCATTCTTCTTGTTCCATCTTTGTTTCTTTATCTTCATTGTTAGTACGGTTATAAGAAGGTATGTAGATTTAATTTCGGGTAGGGCGGATCAAGGCGCATGGGAGGAAAAAAAAAGGGGGGGGGGTATTAATAAGTTTGTCAGTTGTTAATATAAATTATAAATATTCTGCAGCTCCTCCACATAGCTGTCCCACTGAGTTAACTCGTGAATATTCTTGTACCATATTGCATTATATTCACTATTTAATGGGACACTGGTAATAATAATAGGGAGTTTTCGCAAACTCATCGTGGACGGAGATTCTGCGAGAAGCTACTATAGGAACAGCGGGATGACCGCTGAGGTACTGAAATCCAGGACGGGTTTTTGGCCAAATCTCATGGGCGTTCTCAATGACACTCCGAGTGAATCAAGTGCCTCGATAGAAACTACTTCATTCACCTGATAAGAATAATAGTATTTGAGTAGACAGAATCCAATCTGCATACATTAGTTGTTGCCACATTTAATACATGCAGTTTGCATTCTGACTATTGCGAATACTAGACAGGTGAATGAAATAATTTGTATTGAGGGACTTCACAAAGACTTATGTAATCAATTTGATTACATTACGAAAATGGCCTATTCCCTGCCACGCAATACAGTACAGACGGGACTACACGACTAGCACAACTTGTCTCGACCAAGCCACAAAACGGCTTTTTATCAAATTTCAATTATTTATCATCCAGTTTTAAACAATTCATGTTATATCCATATTCATGTTGGTATAATTCAGAAACAATAATCGGAAGAAAAAAAATCTCACCGAAGAGCCCTTGGGCTGGCCAAGATTTAATGAAAAAAAATAGTGCTCACTGCCCCCATACACCCTAACCCCCCCCCCCCCCCAACTGAGCGAAATATTGTTCGGCGCGATTTTTCAAATTTCACCCCCCCCCCCCCCCGCAACAAAAAAGCTAGATCCACCCCTACGCGTCGAAATTCGTCATCCTTCGTTATAATACGACGAAATTTCTAAAACCATCTTTGGTACAAGCTCTCTGATTGGCTGTTTATTCACTTCGAGCGTCATTGAGAACGCCCGTAGGCGCATTTGGACGAAAACCATTCTGGATTTCAGTAGATCCGCGGTCACCCCGCTGTTATTAGGGACTTTTAGATTTGCGTGGACTGAAAAATGTGACGTCCATTAAAGGCAGTGCATTAAAAGGACGTCGATCGTAGCAATCCCCATTGTCTTCGTGCGAATCTAAAAGTCCCTACTATAGTAGCTTCTCGATCTTGCAGACGAACCGCAGATTCTCTGCCCGCAATGAGCTTGCGAAATACTCCTAATGTTTGTCAAACTGGCAACAACTAATGTATGCAGTTTGGATTTTGTCTATTGAAATACTATTATTCTTTTCGGTGAACGCGTACGTATAGTACGGAGGTATTGCATTTGCGATAGGCCATTTTCGTAATGTAACCAAATTTAATGCATAAGTCTTTGTGAAGTGCCTCAATACAAATTATTTCATTCACCTGGTAAGAATAATAGTATTTCAATAGACAGAATGCAAACTGCATATATCAAGTGTTGCTAGGTAGGTCAAGCCATAATGTTTGTCCAACCTGGCAACAACTAATGTATGCAGTTTGAATTATGTCTATTGAAATACTATTATTCTTACCAGGTGAATGAAATAATTTGTATTGAGGCACTTCACAAAGACTTATGCATTACATTTGGTTACATTACGAAAATGGCCTATTGCAAATACTCCGTACTATACGTACGCGTTCACCGAAAAGCGAAACCGCGTATTGTAACGAGGGCGGTCTGTGTGCGACGGCCGTAAGCCTGAGTGCTCTGCGTCGTAGAAGGTCTTGTCCGTCGCTGAGCGAAAACTCGCTTCTACTAATAATAGTGGGTTCTTGTATAGCGCTCATGTCTGTCAGACTTGACACTCCTAGCTGTGAATAGGCTCAGTACACAATATTCGTACAGGGTGCATACAGGATTCTGATTTGATGCTTTTTTTTTTACCTCACTTCTAAGAAAGCATATGTTTACTTGTAAATAAGCAACCAGGTGGCCGACGGGTTTAATGAGGACTACTGTCTTACCACAGGGCACAAGTGCATCGACTTAGTTTTGAAACCGGGACCTCCCGGTTAACGAAACCACTGCTCTACCACTGAGCTAGCGCGTCTCCGATGTGATAACTCAATCCTTATCCTTAAAATACTTAATTTATATTACACTTGAAGTTTGTTATTGAAGGAAGTACGTCTATGTTTTGGGAAGAAAGTTATTGTCTTTGTTGTTATGTTTTTTCTTCTATTTTAAATACATGGCTGAAGATATATATCAATGAGGGAAACTGAGAAAAGGACCAAAAAGAAAAATGTACACCATTCTGCTTGTGAACGCAAGAGGACCCTAAAATGTTTTATATACAGATATATATTGTTATGAGGATAAGGTCTGGTTATTTGGATCAGAATACCTACCTCAAAGAAGGGAAATTTATGGAGCGATACTTGGTTGTCTAGTAAGTCCATGGTTATATTTGTGTTAGCTGCTAAATTGTGTAATGGGGTAAAAGTTTGATCAACTCACATGTATTTTCATTCTCCCCCAAAAAGTTATTGTTAGTTTGGGTAAAAATCCCGTTTAAATAAGGAAATGATTTCTTTATCAATTCAGTATTAAAGACAATGAATATATAGCCACCAAAATCATTACACTTTTTCATTACACTTTGTAAAGGGACAATTTCGTCAACATTTCCTGGGCACGTGAAACCGCAATAAGGAAGGATTTCGGCCAAACATTCGTTGCCAAATGATGTTTGTTTATGAAGGATAATATCAAAATAGACATCCGATACAAGCTATCGAGATAAAAGTTTGGATCAGACGGAACTTCTTTTCCTCTGGGGAATGTATATAAAGAATATAACGTGAGCTTTTAGGATGAAACCCAAAGTCATAACATGATTATGTATCGAAACTAAAGGAGATTACAACTTGATGCAATTAGTTCCCTCCATTAAAGCCCCACTGTCCTACTTGTAGCTACTTGCTCCCTCTATATAGAAAACTTCCCTAATCGGTGCCTGTTGGTCCCCCATGATCCTCTTTTTCTTATGTTAGTTGAGAGCTGAGTTAATGAGATAGCCTCCTGTCAGTGACCTCGCTGTGTGGTCTATCCCTTCTGGCCCAGTAGTATTGACGCTCTTTAATTTATGAATTATGTTTCATGAAATATGTTATTTGTTCCATTTTTTTGTTCTGGAATCTTTAAACCACAGTATACAACAAATTTGCAGTGTATGCACTTGGAGAGCAAAATAGTTATTCTGTCGTACTAATGTAAAGCGCTTTGAGCATGTTTATGTAAAGGCGCTATATAAATATCAACATGTATGTATGTATGTAGGCTATGTACCCTAAGTATCATCTGGTGTTTGCATGTTTTACCATTTGCAATATTGTATTCTATATGTAGAATTTAAACAATTCATCCGTTGGCTACTAATCAAGTTTTGTATTATACCATTAATAAATAAATAACGACAACAAATATGTGCTTTCTCAGGTTTCTGAATTCAGTATTTTTATGATGTCAATGTTGTTTCCTGTCATATTACAGCGTTAACGATTGGCCTTCATGAGAACGTGCATAAGGTGGAATAAATGATAATAGAAAGTCGTTCCTCGTGCTTTCGGTTTAAAGATTGAGTCATCGAATCGTTGTACAAAGTACACAACAACACTATACTTACTATACTTGATGACATTTATCCTGAATATAGTAGAACATTCCGTCTTCATATCCGGTTTCCTTTCTATTTGAAATCTGAAATCTTCTCCTATGTAATTGAGAACAGGAGGAATCAGCACCATTTTATGAAGAAGATGTTTTTAAAAAAGACACGAATTCCAAAGTGCAAATAAGAAGTACTTGATATGTTCTTATTATAAGAGAAGACAGTGATTTAAAGGAGAGTGGTATCGGCATTTAAAGTTAAATCAAAGATTGGTTTTAAAGGTAGGCGTTACTACTACAGCTAGAAGGGATTAGATCACACAGCGAGCCAACGAGGTCACTGTGACAGGTGGCTATCTCATTAACTCAGCTCTCATTTAACATAAGAAAAAGAGGATCATGGGGGACCAACAGGCACCAATTTGGGAAGTTTTCTATATAGAGGGAGCAAGTAGCTACAAGTAGGACAGTGTGCCTTTAAGATTGTCATGAAACGCATAGATTTGGCTTGGCTAGTTTTGTCAAATTACATATACTTGTACTTGAACCATAATTATGTGGAGGATATTTGGTAAAACCTGCTTCTACATTAACGCATATGAAGCAGGTGTTTGGCCTCATTTTATTTTTGTTACTTGTAGTCAGGCGCGTACGCAGGAGGGGGGGGGGGGGGGGTTGTGGGGTTAAACCCCCCCCCCTTGAGTTTTTTTGTATGTGTATGTTTTTGGGAACCCCCCCTTCCTTTAGATTTTTTTTTTTTTAAATAAAAAAACAAAACAAAAAACAAAAAAAAATTATGCCAATGGCTGACCTAAAAAAGGTGACCTTACCCCCCCCCCAACGGAACAAAATGTCAATTTTTCAAATTTCGAGACCAAAAAAAAAAAAAAAAAAAAAAGTGTCCTCTTACCACCCCCCCCCCCCCCCCCCCCCCCCCCCCCCCCCTTGAAAAAATCCTGCGTACGCCATGTAGTCATGGTAGTGCGAGTCGATACTTCTTCAACATTGAAGAATCTGACATAAATACTTGGTTGCAGTCTTTTATGCACATTCTATTGTACCATACAAAACGATCCTTCAAAATAATTCATGATCCTGTTGTGGACGATATCTGAAATCCTTTTCTTCAAAATTTGGAGATAGACCGTCCCAAAATGAAATGAAACCCGAAAGAAAACAGTAATTATGAGAAAACTATTTCTTACTTTCCATAAATTAAAAATAATATGCTGTGAAATAATACTTTCGTTGCATTAATTCATACATGCTTAACATTATTTAAAAACTAGAATTTTAACATCCATTTGTGCCAGGTTTTTGTAACACAATAAAAACGTTTGTATCGCATGAGAACCTCACTTTGAGGAAATGTAAGCTTTGGCAGATGATTGCGCAAGATTTGTGTTGTGTACTTTTTCTGTTTCTTATATATCCATTTGACCATACTTTTCTCCATCATCAAACTGTAAGATGCCCCTTACTCTGATTCTTGTCTGAAATATCACCGGACTCTCTGTTAGCTTTTGAAGTTCAGTTTTTCATTTAGGTCACGTGCTGTCATATTCGGGTGTGATACAACCATGTGTCATTCAAATCTGGCAGTAATTGATTTTGTACGTACCGTTTTCAAAGGAGTGTTACTCAGTGAAGCCGTGTATGGATTGAAGTCATCAATGTATCATTAAAAATCATATTACCTCTACTTTATGAAAAACATGATATCATATTCACACAGCTCTAAGTTTGTATACGATATCCGTTTAGTTTCGTGTTTCGTTGTTTTCTAGGACGCACTGTTTATGCAGCTCATTTACGAAATTTGTTTAAGGGAAGGGAAGATGTTCAATTCTTGTCCGGACACCAACATTTTGCCTTCCCCCCAAAAGAGGAAAACACAACAACGAATTAAACAACCATGATTTATTCCTGTTATCCACATAATCAATAGAAAGTCAACCATTGATAGCTCTTACTACCATGTGCAAGAAATCAGTGTGGTAATTAATGAATCAATATTTTTTTTATTTAATGAATCTATTTTTTCAGACACGTCAAAAGCAAAACTATGAACATGAAAAAGTCTATGTACTTCCTTTAAAATGTAATTACTTTTAGAATGTGATTTTATTGGCTCAACGCCTGCTAATACATCCATCAAGGAAGCAACAGAGTAGTCACGAACGGCACACTCCGATATCATGTAATAGAGATGTTATAATACTATGATAAAATACAACTAGTTCATTGTTACAGAATTTTTGTAAAGAAGCAGTCCCTACCAATATATTTCATTTAATCGTTGAAGAACACCAGATTTATGACAAGGGGTAAGTACTTTCATTATATTTTTTGTAATATCTAATGCTGGATTTTGCATCCAAAAGATTTGAGTACTACTTATTTGAGTTTTTGTTTCTTAGTTTTCCACGCAATCATTGACAAGCCTATCCAATGTAGATGAATACTGTGAACCTGTCAGGATGTATGTGAAGTTTGACTTGAAGTATAATTTATTATCACTGACCTTCTGTATATATTTTTTAATAACTTTTTGCACATAACAAAATATTCCAAATGACTTTCAACTTAAAATAAGTAGAAGAAAGAAGACGACAGAGAAGGAGAATGATCAGTTGGTTCTATTTCATATCATTAAGGAAATACTTGCTAGAACCGTTTAAAGTGTTATTACATCTGTTTCAATGCCCTGCCGACTATCTTAGATTTAACGGGACGAGGGGTATTTCCATGTTATCTATACATGTATTGATTATCCTGGTCATTAACAACAAAAAACCACTTTCATTTCAGGGCCCATAGCAGTATTCTAAAATGAATCGTCTCCCGTTGTTGCTACCGATTCTTGTCCTACTGATGGAGATACGTTCACCCGTAGTCCATGGTGTATCAGTTGGTGAGTATTCTGTTATTATTACGTATTTTGCGTCACCTGTGCCTGGGAGGCAAAGAGCGAACTGAGTCACTGTTAACCATCGGGTCTCATTTCCTGACATGACTGATTGGGGATGTGCAGGTGGACCACTACACCGGGGTTTCCCCCTACTATTATATGAACAGTGCAGTGGGTTCTTAAAGATAAAGACCAGTTATGGTCATGCGATTGCATTGTGAAAGAAACGTTGTGGAATCGATCAGAAAAGGTTGATCATCTAGCATATAAGTATTGGTGTGTACTGCAAGGTTCTGGAATCATCAAATTGATAAGAAATTTAGCCCAGTCTTCGTAAAGTTACAAGCACTGTTCACAGAAAGATGTATATGGGACTACGCACAGGTGCGCTACACTTGCGTTTATCCCTCACACACCAATAGATAAACTAATTTACCAAATATATCAATTAGTAGGCGGTTTCCCGGCAGATTTGTTATCATCATGTATTAGTCAAAACATATTTTTTCACATGATTGGTATTACCAAATGGAGCTCTTATTAAATAAGAGCTCCATTTCATTTGTTGAAATTGGGGCGTTCCAATTGTCTTTACCTTAAACGTGTAAAGCTGGTGACTCTCCTCTACACAGCGCCTCCATTTAACGTCCATCTGCCTGGGGCCATGGGTTGGATGATAATAATAATATTTAGCTTTTATATGGCGTTTTAAACAGATATCTCTAAGTCTTTTTTTACAAATATACTATTACCCCGGTCATTGTTAAAGTGCTTGCCCGCACACACTGTGTGCACAATCTCCACTCCCTGGGGACCATTCCAGCCAGGTGTTACTTGACGCTCAAAAACTGTTTGACCAACAGTGACGGTCGCATCCTACCGGGTACCCACGATCTTTGGTTCGACAGGCAGGCAGGCTATACCGACTAAGCCAACTCGCCTCCTCAGAGTAAAGAGGCTTACAACGATTCACTCATCAATCTTTCATTCTTTTTAAAATTATAAGTACATAATTTTCTTACGGGATATTTCAGTTGACTCTATAAGCTTTGATATGCATATGAGTTAGGCCTAAACAAAAAAAAAAGATGTTGTATTGCCATTTACGTGCCAAAACATGGGTCGGTCGGTCGGTCGGTCGGTCGGAAACCTTTATTTTCTCCTTCTTCTTCCTCCTCTTTTGGCTGATATTTTTTACAGTTTTGAATGATTTAATATTTTTCTCTAAAAAAGGGTTATTTTTTCTTCTTCAAAAAGCCGAACGTAGATTTCAAGATTTAGGGGTTGGTCGCAAAGGGCAATAAAACATCCTTTGTTTAAGGCCTTATGGCTAACAATGATCGTTGATCCAGTAAAAGACAATCCATCATTACAAAATTGTCAAATTGCTCTCTGCAATTGGATTCTCTTTGACATGCTTATATTTATCCATCCTTTTTATTCTTGTTACCAATGCGCAGACATCACCACTGAGGCTTCAACAATTTTGAGTACAGATATACAGTATAGCACCAATGGTGAGTGCCTTTATATTTTATGTGTCTCGTAAGCCTGTCACACTCTTCCGTTTAAATATGCTATGTAAAGGTGTCTGTCATGGTTGTTAAGTTACTACTAATGATGATGATTGTGATGTTGATATAATCATGTAATTTAATTGACATAAATTCAATTTTTATATTTTATATGCTCAAATGTAAACAAAAAACGAACAATATAGCAAAATGAACGATATTATATCTGGAAACGAAAATGCAATAATTTAGTTACATTTAGGTACATGTTTTGATACATTTAGACACATTATTGATGTTTGAAAAACTCCACAGTTCGAACATCTTTTAAGTTAAGACTATTTGACTTGTGAAAATGAGGGGGTCATTACAAAAGCGTAGTTCGTATGTACTTCTTACAACTACAGAACGTCTTCATCTAAGTTGGTTAAGTATTTATATATAATCATCTATTAATAATAAAGCAGTGTTTTTAAAGTTGTTAACAATGATAATGATATTAATAATAACGATTTTTTATTCTTTAATGTAAGGCGCTAATTGAAATCAATTGCTCAATGCGCACTAAAGGTAAAAAATGAAACGACGTATATTTTGTACATTGATTTCCCAAAAATTACGATTAGTGTTATACACCTTTTGTCTCATGTTTATTTATTTAGTTTGTATGATTATTTTATGCAAGATTATGGGTCAACGTAGGATACGTTTATTTGATTATTTTTTTCGACCCCTTATTATAGTTATTCTGTATTTAGTTTGTTTTATTGGTATGAAGGTCGCTTTTCTGTAAATATACCTTTTTATGAGGAATTATGTCGATTGAATTGACGGACAAAAGATTGTTTTTCTTTTTAAAGTGTCATCAATTAAAACATTGCTATTCGTAATATCGTCGATAGTTAACTCGCCGTGTTTTCATAGAGTATAGTAGTATGATCTAGCATAATTATGCTGTATTTTACTCACATTTAGGAGCAGATTCTCTTGCAGTTCGCTTGATAAATGGATCAAGCAGCAATGCTTCAGGTCGAGTTGAGGTATGGTACAACAGTACTTGGGGAACAGTATGTGATGATGGATGGGATTTGAACGACGCCCATGTCGTATGCAGAATGCTTGGGTTCTTCAACGCATCTAGTGCACCAGTCAGTGCTGCATATGGTGCGGGTTCTGGAAAGATTCATCTTGATGAAGTTGAATGTACTGGATCAGAAAGCAGCCTCGAAGACTGCATCAAGAATAAATTTGAAGACAATGATTGTAATCACAGCGAAGATGCTGGGGTGACCTGTGGAGGTAGAGTGACCGTTCGTTTCATTCTTTTAATTCCACCTATCGTTATTAACCAACTACTACATTGTCTAATTCTCTAAAACATCGACATATAGCTCATTGACCATTGTTTACTAGATATGTCTAAGCAGGACATTTCATTCAAAAATCTAAAGTTGTTTATAATATGATTATGTTGTGTTTTTAGGTCGTTGTTTGTTTTATTGATGCGAAAAACTATGCTGAATACTCAGTAATAAACCTTAGTTCAATAATATTTGATATGAAATTAATATGATATTCGATTAAGGCCAACAACGATAAAATATCTCTATAAACAAATATATACCTAGCAAACGCATTTGTTATTACGTTTTTCTCACAGCTTCCAAACATTCCACTAGATGGGGATGGGTAGAATAAGTAATAATGTAAAATGTTAAAATGCTACTGATGGGACTCTTGCCCAAGCGAGCTGGCAACTGATATTGTTTGACAGTTTACAATAGGATTGTTTATTACTGTAACAGTATCAATCTCAAAATTCCTTGAGCAGACGTTGTTAGTTTTAATGGTAGTTCTATTGTTAACATACCTCCTCTACTTCTACAAATGCCAAGAGACAATGCCTTACGTCCCATGGGGTTTACAATGAAATACCCCCCCCCCCTGTGGAATCTTTTATGTTCATATAATCAAATCGGGTTTATTTTAGTTTTTTTTTAAAAACTTATGCCAAAACACGAATCGATAAACTTAGTAAGACTCGACGACTGTTTTTTTTTATATAATATACTGGGTGTGTAAGCCACAAATATGTTTAAATAATCTACGACTGTTGTTTAACATTCCGCTTTTTTTTTTTTTTTTTAAACTATAGATTCGCCAGCTTTCCAACCTCACATTTGGATCCCGAAAGCAAGAATTGGTGAGAACTTTTCCTATTTGATTAGCTCTTTTTTTTTTAGTAAACTATAATTCTACCTATTTGGTATAAATGTTAATATGTATGTCACAGTCTTTTTCTTTTAAATAATTATTTATCTCTGTATATATATTTAAGAAACATGTCAAAACACACCTATTTACATTGTAATTAACTGCATTACATTTTTTATCATATTTTTGTTTGAGTTTTAATTCATTGATGTATTTGTTTTGTATAGCGCTTTGATCAGTTGTAAATTTGATATAGCGCTATAAAAAGAAACAATTTATTATTATTATTATTATTATCGTCATATTATTAGCCGTCACTCCCCTGCGGACATCTTTTACAAGCGGTCGTGATATGTGTATAGCCAATGTTATCCTGTCAACATCAGCCTGGGAAATTAGATCTGTAATCTAGTTGACGGAACGGGGCATAAAGATGATAAGAGATAGGACTGGGGTGTATGTCTAGATGGTAATGCTAGCTTGGAATAAGAAATAAGAAAATATGAAACAGCTACACAAATTAATAGAATAAACAGAGACGGCCGATATCAGATTTGTTGAGGCAATAATAATGATTTCTTTTTAAATCCACATTTCTGGAAATAACCTAACCTAACTTATTAAAAAAAAAAAACCTAACAAGACATGACAGAGCTTGTCGACCGTAGTCAAACACTTGACTTAAGCACACACAAAAGAATAACCTGTATTTAAATGAAATGCCCTCCGTTACTCCTGTTGTAGGTGACCAGCTTAAAGTTCGCTTGAATGGATCGAGCAATGCTACAGGTCGAGTCGAGGTATTGTACAACGATACTTGGGGGACAGTATGTGATGATGGATGGGATTTGAACGACGCCCATGTCGTATGCAGAATGCTAGGGTTTACCAAAGCGTCAAGTGCACCAGTCATGGCTGCATGTGGTGCGGGTTCTGGAAAGATTTTTCTTGATGAGGTTGAATGTACTGGATCAGAAGAAAGGCTTGGAGACTGCATCACGAGCAGATTTGGAGAACATGACTGCACTCATTCCGAGGACGCTGGGGTGACATGTGAAGCTACAGTGACAGGTCGTTCGTTTCTGTTAATTCTACCCACCATTATTAACCACCTATTGCTTTGTCTAATTCTCTAAAACATCGACATATAGCTCGTTGATCATTGATTAGTATACATGTCTTAGCAGGCCATGTCATACAAAAATCGAAAACCATAATTATTGGTTCATGTTGTGTTTTATGTATTTGTTTGTTGGTATCAGAGGATATACTAAATAGGGTAAGACCCAGATTCAATCATATTTGATATAATGGTAATCGGGTGCTCGCGTGTGGGGCTTTTGTTAGCCAAAATGTCGATTCAGGTCAACGCTAGTTAAGCATCCAAAGAAACAAATAGAGACCTAGAAAATGCTTTTTGTAATAATACCTATTGCCAGCACTTTCCAAAAATTCCACTTGATAAATATTGATAGAATACGAACAACGAGCATCACTTTCACTCTATGTAAAAGGTTGAAATGCTACTGCTGGAATTCTTGCTATATTGTTGTTATTATTATTATTTATTAGGCCAATCATAAAAGCACAATACAAATACATTTTGACAGATCATGCAATACATAAACAATACAAGAGGAAAAGGGAGGGAGCAACGTGTAGGCCAGGGCTCACAAAAGTGAAATTCAACACTATTACCCGGAGGCATGTGAGCCCTCACATGTTGCTCCCAAATCAACTTTTATATATTATAAACATAACATTGACTTACATACAATATTACATACAATACTATATAAGGCATGCAAGCTGGCAGATTATACTTTCTGAAAGTATACAATAGAATTATTGACTTTTGTAACAGCATCAGTCTCAAATTGCCTTGAGCAGATGTTGAGGAAAATATCACAAAAGTTGTTTGAGCGCAACCCCCCCCCCCCCAAAAAAAGGGGGGATTTCCCCCGCTCTCTTTCTAAAATGGTGGGGAAATACCAAGCAAAAGTTTGATGATGAAAAAAAAAACCTTTCGAAGAAGAGATTTACCAATCCGAAAAACCGTCGCGTTCAAGAACACAAGCCTTTCTTAAAGTTCGAATAGGGATGTAATATTTTGCTAGTCTCAGATAGCAACTGCTAACAAGAAAACAAACTTTAAATTTGCTGCTCCTTACTAAAAATCAGTTAGTAAAAATTATAATGAAACGATGAAAAGAGGATTGAATTTGTGAAAGTTTGAATCCCACAACCATGTTCATGATGAGAAGTATCAACATTATTATTTTAATCCTCTTCCTCACTCGATGACCCTCCTACTACAAATCAACGAGTAACTCGTTATTATGATGCAGGAAGTATGCTGTCATGTTTCCTTGTGTGTCACATGATCAGGTGGAATAACCCTTCGACCCTGAACATGACACATTGCTCCAAGCTGGATCACAGCATACATCATATCCTCCATCTCTCTTCAGGATCTAACAATGGCGAATTGGGAAATAGTCTCGTTTCGATTAATATTGTCCATCATTCTTCTCTCTCATATCAACGGTGTATCAAATATAGATTCAGAACCAGATGACTCTGACACATGGACCTCAGGTGACATAGGTAAGCATACGTTAAATGCTTATAACTTGTAATGGTAGTTCTATTATTAGCACATCTTCTCTACCTTTACACATATCAAGAGACAGTGTGGTATAGCCCAAGGGGTTTACAATGAAATAGCGCCCTATTCATACAATCTTACCAGGTTTATTCTCATTTTTGATTAATAATTCATGCCACATCACATACTGATACACTTAGCCAGACTTTACGACTGTTGTTTAGCACTTCAATGTTTTCGCCTATAGGTAGGCCAACTAGCCGACCTGAAGTTTGGAGCCCGAGTACAACAAACACTGGTGAGAACTTTTCATTTTTGATTAAACAATTATAATTAATTATAACCCTACCCATTTCTTATCAATGTCAATATGTATTTCAGAGACTTTCTCTTTTACATCATTTAGAATCACCGTATATATTTATATTTGTCTACATTACCCCTTCATCCTCATGTTTTTAGCCTCCATTCCCCTGCACACATATATTTACAGACAATGTTATCATGTTAACATCAACCTAGCAATGAATCTGTAATGTTAATACTAGTTGACGGAACGGGGGCACAAAGACGATCAGAGATAGGACTGTGGTGTATGTCGGGTTGTAATCCTAGCTTGGAAGCAGAGACTGCCGTTATGGTAATGATTTTCTTTTTAAATTAACATTTTGGAAAATAACCCTACAAGACAAGACAGAGCTTGTCAACCGTAGTCAAGGACTTGAATTAAGCACACACAAAAGAAGAACCTGTATTAAAATGTTCTCCCTTACTCATGTTGTAGGGAGCCAGCTTGAAGTTCATTTGGTTAATGAACCAAACAACGCTGAAGGTACGGTCGAGGTACGGTACAACGCCAGCAGTGCTTGGGGAACAGTATGTGATGATGGATGGGATTTGAATGACGCCCATGTCGTATGCAGAATGCTAGGGTTCTTCAAAGCGTCTAGTGCACCAGTCATGGCTTTCTTTGGTGCGGGTTCTGGAGAGATTCATCTTGATGAAGTTGATTGTACTGGATCAGAAAGCAGCCTCGAAAACTGCATCAAGAGTGAATTTGGAGTCAGTAATTGTGATCACAGCGAAGATGCTGGTGTCATCTGTACAGGTATGATGTATCCCTGTTTGTGAAATTCGAAAATTCTTAATACGCAAGTCTTGTTTTTTTTCTTCTACTATGTCTCCTCTATATCCCTCTCTTCAACCTTTCCTTTCTCTCTCTCTCTCTCTCTCTCTCTCTTACTATATCTTAGTATCGTTTCTCGTCTGATATCCTTGTATTCCATACTCAAACATGAATTCATGATATATCATTGTATCTCAGAACATATTGATCTTGAAGTCCGCCTCACCGATGGTCCAAATAACAACTCGGGAAGAGTTGAGGTGTTCGAAGAAGGATCTTGGGGAACTATCTGTGACGATGGCTGGGATGGTAGAGACGCTAATGTTGTATGCAAATGGCTGGGGTTCTTCGGGGCAGCATATGCACCTGTGCAAGCTACATACGGTGAAGGGGTAGGAGACATCTCACTCCGTAATGTGGATTGTATTGGGACAGAAAGCAATCTGGGAAAATGTTTCCACGATAGACCTGAACGTTTTGACTGTGCTCATGACGAAGATGCCGGTGCTGTCTGCTTGGTTCTTATCCCAGGTATAATTTGAAAGGAATATGATAGTCTTTAAATACAGCAATATCCAACCGTGCCCTGCTATTTTTGTTTTAATTTTTGTTAATCATGTGACTATAATATTATATAGATACCTGAAGAAGATTTTAAAACGATGTAGGACATATTTGTTTGTTTGTTGATGTTAATATTTGTTTGGTTCACCTATTTAGGTTTTTGTTACATATATCTTAAAGGTATTACAAAGTTTTGGTGTGGGGTCATGAATTTGGTTCAAATTAACATATTGGAAGCATATGCGTTCCTACAATATTCATTGATCGTTGTCCCGGTTGAAATCGAGTCTAAAATTATACAATTATAAGTAATAAACTCTTTATGTTGTATGGCTCCCTCTCAAGGTCAAGATATCAATTTAGCTATGAAACAATGTTTCTTGACTAGAATCGACTGATTAGCTATTCCCGTTTGGAAATTATATATCATAACTACATTTTCTGAGATTTTCATGGTCGCAGCTACCATTGTACGGCCGTAGGCGCTATTTGAAATTTATCAAAATTTACCGGGAGCACCGGTAAATTTTTACATTCAATTCTTCTCGAAAACAGAAATGTTTTAGGAGTTAATTTTTTTAGTGCTTATAATTCATCTACAGGGGCATCCAAATATATCAAAATTGTAAAGATTCACTATCCACCCAATTTTCAAAATTTCCCAAAACTTTGTGTTACCTTTAACACTTCTCTTTCATTGACATTTTGAAAAGATGATTCTGTAAGCTCGGCATCGTCCTGGGATGGTAAAAAAAACAAAGAGAATCGAATAGCTGATAACTAGATGCCTGCTCAACATTTTACCTTTTACCAACATTTTCCATTTTATAAATTGATAAAAGAGCCTTGATTTCATGACAATCAACAGTGATAAGCAAACATCTGTGTTCTAGGAAAGACTTGCCAGGTTGAGCCATAAGACTATGATACATGAACATAACAGATTCCAGAAAAAATGGGGGGGGGGGGGCGGTACGAAGTCTCCTTGGTAGGTGATACAGCAGGCACACAATCTGCTTTCTTAAAGAATAACAATATATCTATATTCGAATCATAGATTGATGTTTGTTTTGGCTTGATACACGTATTTAGATTTTGGTTAAATATATTTCAGCAGTTCTCTTTCATTGTAATTTGAACAGATGATTCAGTGAGCTGGGCATCATCCTGGAATGGTAAGTAAAAAGAAAATAAGAGAATTGAATTGCTGTTAGCTAGATGCCTGCTCAACATTTTATCTTTTAACAAATTGATGATAAAAGCTTTGATTTCATGATAATCAACAGTGATAAGCAGGAATCTGTGTTCTAGGATAGACTTAAGTTGAGCCATAATAGTATCATAAATACATATCGAAGATTCAAAAGGGGGGGGGGGAGGAATCACATTTGCCAACTGATACATTAGGCACGCATACTGCTTTCTGACAAAATAACACTATATCGATACTACACTGGCATCTCCAGTCGGGCCATGGTCATCATGAACAGCTTCGTCAATGGGACAACTTCCACAGTTAAGGACGGCGAGGCAAATACTTCTTTCTCAGACCCAGACATTTTTTTAAACATATGATTTGGTCTTAAGGAAAAGGAAGAGACAGAATTTCCAACAAATATGTAGATGTGAATGCTCGGGAAGGGAGGGGGGATTTGTTGAGCTTTGGAATGAAGGGGGGAGGGGGATGTGTCAGTTTGTATGTGTGTCTGAGTTTGTGAGCGTGTGTGGTGTGTCTGTCTGTCTGTAGGTAACTCTTTGATTTATAATATTCGTTCAGTATAATTAAATGTAAACATTATGTACTGTGTATTAAACTATCTTATGTATTTTTTGAGAGATGTACAATTTTCTTTATATTTTGATATATGTAAATCAATGAAGCTGTATGTTTGTTTGTTATATATTTTGTACTGAATGAATACAATAAAACAATACTACAACAACAAAAAAAGAGTAATATATTTAGCAATAACACTATATATTTTTTTTTATTCGAACCATAGTCTGATGTTTGTTTTGGCTTGGTTCACCTATTTAAGTTTTTGTTACATATATTTCAGCAGTTCTCTTTCATTGTAATTTGAACAGGTTTTTCTGGAAGCGGAGCATCGTCCGGGGATGGTAAGTAAATAGAAACAAAGAGAATCGAATAGCTGATGGCGAGATGCCCGCTCAAGATCCTAACCTTTAACAACTTGATGATAAAAGAGCTCTGATTGCATGACAATCAACAGTGTCAAGCAGAAATCTGCATGGATACTTGTTTCATGTCAAAGATTCCAGAAACAACAACGGCGAGGGGGGGGGGGGGGGGTGGGGGGGGGGGGAGTCAAATTTACCATCATATACATAAGGCATGCATACTGCTTTCGAGAATAATAATATATATATATATATATATATATACACTTTTCGAATCATAGTCTAATATTTGTTTTGGTTTGCTTCACCTATTAGGATTTGTGTTACCTATATTTAACACTTCTCTTAAATTGTTATTTGAACAGGCTTTTCTGGAAGCGGGACATATTTCGAGGATGGTAAGTATTAAAAAAAAAAAAAAAATCACGTAGCTGTTAGCTAGATACCCGCTCAATGCCTTACCTTTTAACAAATTGACGACAAAGAGCTTTGATTTCATGAAAATCAACAGTAAGAATCGGAAATATACAGAGGTACCTGTCCCGTTGAGCCATACACGTGTGATGTATATACACACACACACACACACACATACATATATATATATATATCAAATATTGCAGCACAAACATGACGTTGGGGCAGGGGGAAGGGGAGAGGTCATATTTGCCAACTGATACAGGAGACACACATACTGCTTTCTTAAGGAATAGCAATTGTTCTTCTTTCAGAATCTTAGTGTGTGTTTAGTATGAATAGGGCTCATAACATCTGTTATCGGAAGGTTAAACTAATCAGTATACTGTAATTTAAATGTTTTAATCTTAAATTGAATATGAAGATGAAGGAACATTCAAGCTACAATGTGGAAACCTAACTTCTACCACGGATGAAGGTCTCACTACATCATCTTCTGTCATCATCACCCCACGCGTGAATGGTTCCGTTGACAATCATAACGTCTCTGTGGGTTGTACGTATACTTCGGACGATGTATTTGACTACGGAGTCACTTGGGTTGCCTGTGCTGCACGAGATGATCTGGGAAAATACAAGACATGCGATTTCACGGTCAACGTCAAAGGTACGTATCAAAACGGAAGAATAATAACAATATTATCATAAATAATTTCAGCAATTCAGTTGACACTCGTGTTTTAATAGAGTATTTCAGGAATTGAAGAATATTGTAGTTAAACTTTGTTATAACAAGAAAATCTAGTATACTTCCCAATGCCCGAACTCCGTTGCATGTGCATGACAATTCCTGAATCGTAGTTGCCAGTGCTGCAAGTTTACAGTTCAGTTAATTTATATTTTTATTTGCAAAATATGTTGTTGAATGTATTTAACTTTATAACCCATAATCGTTTTATTAATTCTATTGTTGTTTTTTTGGTTTGCAATGTTTGGGTCTGTAATTAGTCAAGAAAGTGTAAGATCCATTATAGTAACACTATATTGCCAGCCCCCCCCCCCCCCAAGTTCTCCATTTCAGTGGTGTTGGATGGTTCAGCCATTGAGAGGAGCCACAAGTATTATGGTACGGGGAGGGTACTACACCGGTAATTAAGTGATGCAAGAACACACGGCCATAGTGTAAGAGGATATGTGGCAGGGGTCGTTTTACTTTCAAATTAAAATACATTAAACATGACCATTTTCTTGTGGTTATTTTTCACCGTTACATTACATTATTTTGTAAACCATGTATTAGGCCACCACTCACTTTATGTTTGGTTATCCCAAAATCAATATTTCAAGATGGCGACCCTCCCATTTTGGACTGCCCTGATTTAAATATCACCAGGGACCACATCATCATCAACCCACCGGCATCAGACAATACTGATCTTCGTCCGTCTGTGATCTGCTCTCATACATCCAGTGGTGGCTTCCAGTTTGGAGATACCAATGTTACCTGTAATGCTACTGATGAATCAGGAAACATTGGCACCTGTACGTTCGTGGTTACAGTGCAAGGTATGATACGACTTTAATCCTGTGTGTTCGTTCAGGTAAACAAGCAAAACAAGGCAGTTGAACTTCATATTGATCAAAGATTTACTTAAAGCTTATCTGCCATAGTTTACAGGAGGGATTAGACCGCCCTACAAGGTCACTGGACAGGTGGTTATCTCATCAAATCAGCTCTCAGTTAACATAAGAAAAAGAGGATCATGGGGGACTAATGGTCACCGATTAGGCATTGTTTGTTATATAGAGGGCGCAAGTAGCTACAAGTATGGCAGTGGGCCTTTAAGATGCTACGTACACTATAACTCCTAATGTTGTAGTTTGTCTTGTTTTTTTGCAGACACGGAGCCTCCTAGATTGGAATGCTATGACCAAACAGCCATCGCGGATCAACGCAAAATTGCTATCAACGCTTCCATCCCATCTGTGTCAGACAACTTAGATCCCGATCCGTCCGTTAACTGCTTTCACACATCAATAGTTCTCTCTAATCTTGGAGACACTAGCATCACATGTGAAGCTAAAGATTATTCTGGAAATATTGCCAACTGTACTTTTCTGTTTACTGTACAAAGTAAGTATACCTTTGCGACCAGGCTTTGTACATTTATCTGTACATGGATATCTACTTATGCTATCATTAATATTTCAATTGATATTTGTATTATTACTATTACCTCATGCGTATACATACAGTAAATTTAGCGCAAATTAACCAACAAATAATCATGATAATAGGCGCTATCATCATGTTAATAAACCAATTTGACATTTGTGAAATGTTCGTTCTTACCTAACCAATATCTTCATGGCGAAAGATGGAGACAGTTCCAGAAGTTAGCATCAGCTATGAATACCAGTATCTTCTTTTTTGTCATTTAGTGGCTTGTTATGGATTTTTTACCCTTTACAGCCTATGTGATTTCCTTATTGCTTACCGCTACCCAATGGGGAGCTGGTGTTTGACCGAATCTTGGTTGTTTCTTGATTCTTGGGGATGGGGGAGGGGTGGGGGGAGGGGGGCTGTAGCTCCCCACTCCCTCATCCCCCATTTCTGCTTTATATGACAACGTTAATGTTTTTTTTTCTTCTCTCTCCCTTTCTTTGGATTTAATATCTACAGACCCTTGTAAGGTTCGTGATCCGTGTATCAATGGTGATTGTAGCTATGAAGGATCAGGACCATACCAATGTGCCTGCCATGGTGAATACGAGGGCAATCATTGTGATGTCATCCCCGAACCCAAACGTGAGTATTTATTCCCTTCAAATATCGTGTCTATCAAGTAAAAAATATAATTGGATTAATTTGTTAAATGCCGTTGAATTTTAGTACATGTAAGTGGCTGATTACCTATCGGATGTGGCAGGTTAAATAGTGAGTGCCAGTAAATAACAATAACTTATAAGTCATATTGGTTGTTTCGTTCTAGGTTTAATCGAGGATTACCCGGCATGGATGTTCATTAATTTACATTGTTAAATAGTTGTGGTACTTGCCTTAATAATTATTTTCAAGTTATTTTATCTGAGGAGACACCCCGTATTAGTGAATTGATTTGGGAATGCATTCAATCTGTTCTAAGGGCGATGATAAACTTAACCTCACTATCTATGAGTTCTAGATGGCTCCTTATAGCCATGTACTTGATTTATTTGATTTATTTACCAACATAAATACAGTAATACATTTCACTCAGTGTGTCTACAAATACAAGAAAAGAAACCATTGGTTGGTAAAAGGGGCAAGATGTGCTTGTCGGCCTAACCCTTTAAACAGCTAAACAAAGTATTTTGGTACAAATCAGTTTTGAAAACGTAACAAAACAAATATAATGAATTGCCGACTACAATCGATACTTAAAAAAAAATAAGAATACTTAACAATGTCTTACAATTTACAAACTGATAATGTAAAATATAATTTGAGTACATATGCAGATTATTATTTTTGATATTTCATTCATGATTTGTTCAACAAACCTATTTCCAGACCTTGTTATTCTGACATTAATAGGTAATTTTTTCCAAAGTCACTGCCCACAAAAGACAATAAAAATTGACCTTGTGTCGTTCTAAATTTTGAAAGACGTAATTGTCCACTTTTTTTGTTTTGTGGAAAAGCTATGCTCTATAATGCCACAAGGCTCTACCTATGACAATAATAATGATGTTAATAATAATTATAATAATAATAATAGTAATAATAATAATTTTGATTTATAAACCGCTTAATACGAAATACCTTCTCTTAGCGCTTTACGGGTATTATTACCCTGGTCATCGAATTCATTCACGCACATTGTGCACCATCTCCACTCTCTGGGGAATATATATATATCCCATGGTTCTAGGACAACTACCCCCTGGGCAATCACCCCCCGGAAAATTACCCCCCGGAAAACTACCCCCAAAGGACAATTACCCCCCGGAAAATTACCCCCCGGAGAATTACCCCCCCGAGGACAATTACCCCCCGAGGACAACTACCCCCCGAGGACAATTACCCCCTAGGACAATTACCCCCCCCAGGACAATTACCCCCCGAGGACAACTACCCCCCGAGGACAATTACCCCCTAGGACAATTACCCCCCTAGGACAATTACCCCCAGTGGACAATTACCCCCCCCCCCCGAGGTTAACTACCCCCCGATGATAATTACCCCCCGAGGACAATTACCCCCGATGACAACTACTCCCGTGGACAATCAGGATTCAATAGCAAAAGACGATCTGACACATTCTCTAGCACGTTGTCTTTCTCATTCCTACACATTTCCCTTTTATTATAATTTATGCAACGCCAGCGCGGTTGCTAATTTCCACGAAGGATGTAAGTTTTAGGTAATTGTCCAGCACTTTTCTAAATGCATAGAATTACATTTCTCTGGAGCAGCGTTATTTTAGCTTTTTGTTAGTCACGGTACCCTCTTAAGAAATGAAAAGTTTCTCCCAAATCCCAAAGTCTTTACAGACTATTAATTTTGCATGACTCTGGCTCTCGTCAAGTACTATGCACACACGTATGGGCACATTTAGGAATAAAACTGGTAAAAAATAGTTTGTAATCCACACACTAGAAACTATTTAAAGTACTGCATGCGGGCACCTTGCCGCACTGGCGTACTGGTGGGGGGGGGGGGGCTTGGGGGCGCCAGCCCCCCTCCAAATAAAATAGAACCATGACTTATTTTCAATTGCATATACAAGTGATGTATAAATGTTCGTGATATCACATGATTTTCAACAAAATGTGCGTTTCTACATTTCTTTTGCAAACTGACACATTCCCAAATGGCCAGGAAGAGCATATGTGTTTTTTTAAGTCACTAAGGGGCCGTGGCCACTAACAGTAACACTAGTAAAAAAAATCCTTTCCAGAAGCAACTGTGACAAGCACTACCGGGCGTTCCATACTTACATCATGTAACACTGCACATATGTACCGTTAAGGGGGCCCAGTGGGAAAATTGAATTCAGACAAGATTAAGAGTAGTGAACGGTACAACGAATCGTTTTCCTTCTTTAATAATTTAATGAAGTGTCAAAGCTCCCGCGCTTTGCGCGAGATGGGCGAAAATGAATTGAGACAAGGATTAAGAGTCGGAACCGGTACAATGAATCGTCTTCTTTCTCTAATAATTTAATGAAACGTGAAAGCTTCCGCGCTTCGCGTGGGATGGGCGAAAATGAATTCCGACAAAGATTAAGAGTAATAATTTAATGAAACGTCAGAGTTTCCGCGCTTCACGCGAGATGGGCGAAAATGAATTCAGACAAGGATTAAGAGCCGGAACCGGTACAACGAATCGTCTTCTTTCTCTAATAATTTAATGAAACGTGAAAGCTTCCGCGCTTCGCGTGGGATGGGCGAAAATGAATTCCGACAAGGATTAAGAGTAATAATTTAATGAAACGTCAGAGTTTCCGCGCTTCACGCGAGATGGGCGAAAATGAATTCAGACA
Source organism: Strongylocentrotus purpuratus (assembly GCF_000002235.5). Classification (NCBI taxonomy): domain Eukaryota; kingdom Metazoa; phylum Echinodermata; class Echinoidea; order Camarodonta; family Strongylocentrotidae; genus Strongylocentrotus; species Strongylocentrotus purpuratus. The sequence continues at coordinate 33,700,722 of NW_022145603.1, read as the reverse complement.
AGGATTAAGAGCCGGAACCGGTACAACGAATCGTCTTCTTTCTCTAATAATTTAATGAAACGTGAAAGCTTCCGCGCTTTGCGCGGGATGGGGGAGAATGAATTCAGACAAGGATTAAGAGTAATAATTTATTGTAACGTCAAAACTGCTTCGCGCGGGAGGGGGGGGGGGGGGGGACTCGATCCTAACAAGAAATAAGAGTCGAGAACGGTACAATGGATCGTCTTCTTTCTCTAATAATTGAATGAAGTGTCAAAGTTTTCGCGCTTCGCGCGGGAGGGGGGAGACTGAAAAATAACTTAGTTCCTGGCCACAGGTTTAGAGGGTTAAATTTATAGACATTTGGACATTGGCATCAATATATTTGTCGGTAATTGGTTGCTCCTTTTGTCTGTAATCGGTGGCCTCTACACCCTCCCCACTCCCCACTGACAAAGATCTAGCGACGCCCCTGATAACGACACAGTTTATACACTCGAGAATTTTTTTGCAAGTACTACTGATGAAATACCGGACCACCGTCTTTGTGCGTTGTGCGGCATCAAAGCATATACAACGTTTTAAGACGTGACAGATCACTTTTCTCTAACTTCTTACCAATAAGAAGGCCTCGTTTTTTCCAGGAAGTGCCGGTGGACATTAATGCGCCAAATGTGGTTCTCAAATTGCAAAAGATCCCTACTCTTGGAAGGGGTAGGAGAAAGCAATTTTACGTCATATTACTCCAGGAAGTGCCTAAAAATGCATCTTATTTGGTTCTAAAATTGCAAATGCTTCTTACTCTGGGAGGGGGCCAGAACCCACTCCCAAACCAACCCCCGCTTGGTCGCTCCGCTCCCTCGCCGCTAAAGCCTCGTTCTGTCGCTTCATCGTTTTACATATATTTAACCCCGTGCCATTTGGTCCCCCCCGGTAAGAGATTCCTGGATCCGCCACTGATGCCCATACCCCTTGAGCTTTGGGGGCTCCGCCCCTTGACCCCCGCCGGGGCTTTGCCCCTAGACCCCACTTTGCGAAACGTTCGGCGGGGCCTGCATGTTAGAGAGGTGTGCTGCGGATTTTTTTGGTCAGCCCCCCCCCCCAAACGTTTTTGCTCATTACGCCACTGCCTCCGAATGTACATACAAAAAGTGATATATTCGGTCATTACCTTGATACACTAATATGAGGATATTCGGGCCTCTCGTTGCCCTCATTTGCCTTGCTGTCAACAAATTGTCAGCGAGCAAGGAAGGAAGACACTTTAGTATCTTCCATATTTTATTTTCTCTTGTAATTACATATTTTAACCGTTTCTGGTATTTTATTTTTTTTTTACAAAATCGACGTTTTCCAAATCATTCTCTTGCGGCACCCCGGTTGAAAAACGCTGTGCTGGAGTTACAAAATCAAATGAGATGAATTACCAGAGAGCGGATATCTATTTTCTTTTGACAGGGCACCGTACATATAACTTGAAGGCAATTTCTATTTCAAAATAATTTAACGTACACGAAAACATATTATACTTGTCCTCGGGGGTTGTTGTCCGCGAGGGTAATAACAATAATAATAATATTAATAACGTTTTATTTACCCAGGGTAGCCACTTCAGTTATGAAACTGCTCTTCCAGCGGGCCCTGCATAACATAACATAATTATTACTACCCTTCTCCAATCTAATATGCTGAGCGCCTAGCTAGAAGGCAGAAGGTCCCGTTGTTATAAGTCTTTGGTATGACTCGGCTGGGGTTCGAACCCACGACCTTCCGTACATGAGACGGGCGCTCTAACCACTGAGCCACCAGGCCCAGTAGTGTCCATGGGGGGTAATTGTCCTCGGGGGTAGTTGTCCTCGGGGGTAGTTGTCCTCGGGGGGTAATTGTCCTCGGGGGTAGCTGTCCTCGGGGGGTAGTTGTCCTCGGGGGGGGGGGGGGTAATTATCCCCAGGGGGTAGTTGTCCTTGGGGGGTAGTTGTCCTCGGGGGGTAATTGTCCCGGGGGGTAGTTGTCCTCGGGGGTAATTGTCCTTGGGGGGTAATTTTCCGTGGGGTAATTGTCCTTGGGGGGTATATTGTCCTCGGGGGGTAATTCTCCGGGGGGTAATTTTCCGAGGGGTAATCGTCCTACGGGGGTAGTTTTCCGGGGGTAATTTTCCGGGGGTGATTGCCCAGGGGGTAATTGTCCTGATACGATATCCCATAATAGTCACCGTGAGGATATAATTTACGACAATGACTAACACAAACGCTTTCGTCATCCTACCAGTTAACCATTTCTCTCCTGGGTATGGAGTGGCAAATGTACATCATGAGATGATGGAGCGGATTCTAATCAAATGATTGGTAGAGAGCGTACACGTGACCAGGCATTTACTTTGCTTAACACGTTATTTAACTAATGACCGGTCATTGGTAAATGCTAATGAAAAATATGCTAAAAACAATTGATACACAACAATTTCATCATTTTTTCTTCTACACTCGGTACCTTCGAAACAGTCCAAACAACCTCGGCTATAGCCTGGGATGTGTTAAACTGTTCCCAAGGTACATTATGGGGGGTAATTCTTACTAATGCCCTCACTGCTATGTTTTACTTTTATATTAATGCCTTGCCAAAAGACAGAAATGCCATATTGTCGATCGAACCCACGACTTTTGAAGTTCAAGTCAAGTGCTTAATTCACTCTACTACGACACCTCTAACTCCTATGATTCTAATTTTTTTTAAATACAGTTCCTGTTGAAGTAGCCAATCATCCTAAGAACCAAACGGTGAATATGGGCACCACTGTACAGCTCACATGCGGCTTTAACAATGCTGAATCTTACGCGTGGTACAAAGATGGCCAACCTCTACCCAACAAGAGAAATCAAGTCACTCTACGTATACCATCCGTTTCCACAAGTGATATTGGATATTACTTCTGCCGAGGCTTTGGAAATGAACGATTTTTAGACACGGAGAGGGCATCTATCTACGTTGAAGGTGAGGTTAAAGAATGTCGTGTTTTTGTCTTATCTTTCCATCAATCTGCATGCCCTATATTGCAGGACCGGAAACCTGTTTCTATTTGACCGGCAGGGTATAACAATATTTGGACCGCTTTGGGGTTATATTTTCCAAAGTGGTTATGTTCACGAGGAAAACTAAAGATCCCCCGCGGTCTGAAAAACATATATTACATCCCCAATCCAATTAATATCAGTTAGATAGCCTCGATTTTAATTTGTTATACAACTAAGGGTTTTGTAACAGAAAAACACAATATAGTGTGCATATATTCTTTTCCGAAGACCTAATTGGTGTATCTTTCATGCGATGTGTATTGAAAGATGGTATATTTTCTCAAGGCAGTTCAACTTGAAAGAGTCGTTTAAAAGGAATAAGAAAAGATTATACGCAAAAGGTAACACAGATGTTCCTGAAACTACAGTGATCTATATAATTATATTAAGATGCCATGATGAACTTACATGTAATTTAACATTTGATATTCATTTAATCTTATTAGTATGTTGAATTCCTGATATAAATGTAAATATTTGTATACGCCTTGAGCATCTCTAGAGATGGATATGTTGTGCTTCATAAATACTGTTATTATTATTATTATACGAACATAATATTTGACGTTTCTTTGATGCAGGTGTGACCAACATCCAACTTTCTAATTTGAAATTCAATCTTACTTCGAATGATGTCCTCTCTGAACAAACTTCCGCCCGCTATCTCGAGATATCACTCAACATCACGAAATTTGTAAGTACTAAGAAATATATTTATTGGAAAGATTGAAGACAAGGACAAAACATTGGATCCATGCTTAGAAAGACTTATATTGAAATGTGCCGTAATACAATCAGGTTATTTTGGTCTCAATCTCTAAAATGAACATTGTTTACCCTGTGATTAAAAATTTAAATGTTTGAAAGATAAAAGGGCCTTTGATATTTTGATCCAACGTTTGTAATTATTAAGCTTTATTAGCCTACAACGGTTGGAACATAATTTGAAAATGCTTTAAACTTTTCGCAGTAATACCATTATATCTCCCAAAATCATAACGCCTGTATCCAATCCATTATGTACCTTTTATGTTAATAGTCAAAAGAGGAATAGAAGAAGAAAAAAAAATCAAAACAAAATGGTATTAATACACCATGATATATTTCGTTTTTTTATAGGTTCTTGAAGGTCTTAAGAATGATGCCGCTTTCAAGGATATGTCACCATCAGTGGTATGCAACAATCTCACCCGGCAGGCAGTTGTGATTGCTGACCTGAATGTCTACATCAAGAATTCCATTCTGACTGCATTTCATGAACTAGATCTTGTTAGTCAAGTTCTTTACCGATTGGCTGAAAATTCCAGTGGTTTTCTCGATGTCAGCAGTGTAGAAATCGAGAACACGGGTAAGGATAAGTCAAGTCAATATTGACTTCTACTTACATAATAATTACGAAAAAATAGATGGTCATTTTACAACGACTGTTAAAGATTACACACAATTGTTGTCTGCATTTACAATTGCCATAGTGGCTCGGAAAAGAACGATGGCATGCATTTAAAAATAGTAAATATATTTTTGCAGGAAGTTTAGTGTCTTAACGATATTGTTTGTATAAACAGACCATTATGAGAACTCAAAACTGTCTTATTTCATCCAAAACGAACACAGTATTAATACCTTTAGTGCTTGCTCCTTATATTTGCTTTTTTCTTATATTTATGGAACCCAGCGATCTGTAAGAATATGACATGGACGTCATCGCGTTTTGGACTAAAATCAATTTCCTAGAGGGTGAGAACGGAACATGGGCGAACTCAACAGAACCTACTGAAGTATGTCCATTCAACACAACGAACGGTAAATTACTTCTCATGCACGTTCTGCCTGCCTCTATCCCTCTCTGTATAAAATTCAACTGTAAATAGTTATTCCGAGTCTAGTTAATTTAAATGAACAAACGGGAAACTCTAGAAGACGAATTCCCAACAAATTTTGACGGAAGAAATTTACATTAATATATATGAACTTTAGACGATTTAAGTTTTCAAAAGCTATATATTTGTATTATCCAATAAATATGATTTTTGTCATCATTTTTTAAATGATTTTATCAAGACACTTTCCATTAAAAAAGATCAAAATATTTATTTAAATCAATAATAATATGGGGAATAGTAAATGTTTGTGAATTTGTTTGACAGCCACCCAACCAATCGGGCGTGCCATATGCGTCGGTGATCTGATTTCACAGAGTACATGGCGTCCCATGGATAACTGTGGACCATTCAGAAATGTCAGCGATTTACTGAGCCAATTTTCAGAGGTATTTTAAATATTGAGATATCTTTTTCAACCCTTTCAAGATTATTTTCTTGAATTCTCACCACACAGTCACGAGACCACTCATTATGGAATATTCGGGACCGATTGAAAGCAATTAGATTTTCACCAAGCCAATTTCAATGTGGTTTTAAAGTTTATTACTGATTATACACAATCCTAGAAACGACATAACATTCGTTTGTTTGTTTGTTTGATTGATTTTATTTTGCGTTCAAAAAGATAAAAACTCAAATTCAAAGTAGAAAGTTCGAACAATAACAAATACAATGAATAAAATTTTTACGAAAGTAATTAAATAAAAAATCAGCCCAATGAATAAAACAGAGATGAAAGCAGAACATTCAGTGATATTAAGTTGTTATACTTAGAAATGAAAACAGGTAGGCTAATATCTTCTCTGACTTGAGGCAGATTTTACCTAGTCTGTATTGTGAGCAACATTTGTAGATGAAAAAGGGCTCCTGCCACAAAAGTGGACACCCCCGCTCCTGTAGACAGAAGACTGATGTAAAAAGAAAGTTCATCTATACTTTTTATTTTGTTTGAATGACTCTATAGAATAATGAAAGCAAACACAATTGGACTGGTATTTAAATTGTTTGTTTAAAGGTTAATGTATCAGATGAGAATGTTGCTACGCTCAGTGAGGAGGTCAGTGTGTTGACAAGTAACACCGATGATATCGTCTCTGATGACATTTCTTCGATTGCAACTATAATTTCAAATATTGGTCAATTTACTCAAACGAACTACAGTGAAAAGGTAAGTTTATTATTTTAGTCTCGCGAATACAACTCTTTCTAAAAATATTTCATGTAATTTCGACTCTTTTTTTTAATGCAATTTGTTGTGAAACGTGTCCAGTAAATTACGACTCACTTTGTTTAATCTTTTCACTTGCTAATCTGGCTATCTTACTAAATTAAAGTCAGTGTATTGGCCTGTCACTGTGAAGATTTGAATTTGCCATTTTATTAAAGAACTTGTCAAATCCGACTGTCCAAATTTTATCCTCAATCCCACCTATTTTTTTAAAATTTCAAGCTAATATACGCTACTGCATTCAGAATATGTAAGTGACGGTGCTTACTTGATTTCGAATAACAGGTTACTGCATCCATTGTTGCAATAGTGAGTAACATTGCTCAGGTTAACTCAACACAACTTGAATCAGCATCAGACTCTGTTAGTAAAGTCGTCAGCGTATTTGAGAAGCGGATCAAGAGCATACCTGTAGAGGCCGGTGGAAATTTTACCATTCAACAACCAAATATTGCCGTGCAGGTACGTAGAAATGTTGATATTCTATGACGAATAAAACGCCGATTATAGCAGACCCTTTTCCCCTTAGCAGAGCAGCAAAGACCAATTATTTCCATCAAGAAGAATGTAAATAACTGTGAATATAGTTGATATCTACTAAAACTCCTGCTCAAAATAAAATATCTGTCAGTGAAACTTGCCAAAATGAGCTTCATTTCCCGATTAGAATACTTCGCCTCTTGAGTATCTAAATTTTAAGTGCATTTAGCGCTTTATAAATCCTGCATATACTCTAGTATTAATGGCAAAAGCAACGTTCATATTTGACTGTTTTCAAATTATATTTTTTTCTGAACTTTTCAGGTCAAAAGTGTATCTACCAATGCCATCTTAAAAGGCCTAGTCCTCTCGTTAACAGGAGACAGATCTGATCTGACCAATTCTGACACCAGCATCCAAACTTCAAAAGGAGATCATGCTGAAGCTACACAACCCAATAATATCGCTGTTGTCAACATACCATCTGCGATTTCTTTTGCTTTACCGTCGATATCTAGAGGAAGTTCTAATTCTGGCGGCTATGTTCGCGTGATCTTCAGCGTCTTTTCCTCACCAGCCCTTTTCATTTCTAAATCATTGAAGAACACGAGTGAAGGAACCAACCGATCTGCTAACACACCTGTAATATCACTGAGCATCGGAAACGAGACGATAGCAAATCTGACAGAACCCATCAATTTTACGTTTACCCCGATAGAGGTAGGCCCTAAGGAATGTCATTTTCGAAGTTTCTGCACAAAAAGATGTGCTTTCTCTCATCTTCAAGTATTATTGCCGTATCTTTCTTTCACATTTTAAAATGGGATCAAGAATTTACCCAATAAGAAGTGTCAAAATTGATCGCGTGTGCGAGCATTAATGTTTGCCATATGCACGGGGAGTACATTTTCGTGATAACAACCGTCAATTTTTCGACTTTATACTCATATTTGTATTTAAACATATTTGTAAATAAGATCGATTGAAAAACAAGTCAGAAAAAACACACAAATATGTTTAAATAATTGAAATTACTTTTTTCAAAGTATACTCATATTGTAGACCCATCTTATAAAACTAATAATATATGTTTTTAGCTGGTGCAATAGTGACAAGCACTGCACTTGGTTAAGTCACAATGAGATGGACAAAGAACTTGACAAGTCCCGTTTATTATTCTAGGCTACTGTGACTCTGCGTGCAGTGCATATTCATCAATGCACTCTCAAACAGTAGCGGATCCAGCCGGCGGCAAGAGGAGGGGGGGGGGGGGGGCAGCCAGTCCGTGAGAAAATATTTAGTTGCGACTCAGCCAGCCGTTGAGTAAGCGGGGGAGGGGGGTGGGGGGTAATAGGCCCTACTCAGCCAGCCTAATTTGTGAGAAACTATTTTTTTTGGGGGGGGGGGGTGGGGGTGGGGGCAGGGGGCAGGCCCGTCGGCTCCCTTCCCCGTGGATCCGCGCCTGCTCTCAAACATGTATTATTTGTATCGTATGCGATTCTCTTGTATATATATCAGACAAGGGCATGCATTATGTGTTTTTAACAATAGTTGAACTTCTATGAAAACAACTAATAGTCATCAACACTTTATTTTATATTTTAATTCCCTTTAATAAAAGACTGGTCTACCGAATCCGTCGTGTTCATACTGGGATGTTGGCTTTCGAGGCTGGTCCCAAGAAGGGTGTCATCTTATTTCGGCGTCTGGAATTAGATCACCTGATGATGATAACTGTGGTCCTCCTTCCAATGAGAAGGAGGAGATCGTTTGTGGATGTAACCATCTTACCAACTTTGCCGTCCTTATGGTAAGATCTTTCTCATCTTTATTTTTCAGAGCACGTTGCCTGAGAATCCTGAGGGATTGCACGTTATCTCTCCCTCATTGGAAATACTTTCATCTTTAATGTTGTTGCGAGGAATATTTCTTTCCAGGAAGAGACTTCCCCATTTAAACAACGATCCTCGGATTTTGTGGGAAGTGCCCGCTATTGTCTTTCTATACTGAAGCCCTTGTAAACACACAATGTAATCGCGGTCCATTTAAATTTCTATAGTTCTTCATTAATTTTAGAGATAAAGTTTATTTAAAAGAGAGAACGTGGCGTCTGATTGAAGTGATTTCATTTGTGGATAGTTTGAGCATTTTTCTTGTTTCTTGTATTTTCTCGCTTATGATCTTCCTTGTTCTCTTCCTTTTCTTGTTTTTTAATTTCAGGAGTAGATTTTTTGTTGGAGTGGGATGGGGCTTCTCACATGGGGTGTGTCCATCCAAGGCGACAAATTAATGACATCAATCTAAACTAACCTAGAACTCACACATATACAGGGCGTATCATAATAAACGATATTGAAGTTTAATGACGATTTATATGAAAACTACTGATTTCATAATCAAGCATTTTGTGTCTGTTGTAAAGGACAGAATGTCCTCTTTTTAATGACACCCCGATCAAACTACTACTGTCACAGTTGACTGAATAACAAAGCATTGCTGTCCACCATGTGAAAGGTGCACTGTGACAAGTTAGCATTCACAGATAAATTCTAAAGATTAGTGCTTGTGTCAGCCCAGACATCTTGAAATGCTGAACAATGAGTGGATTAAGAAGGAAATGTTATCAAACTTGGCACAGTGCACCTTCCACATGGTGGACAGCAATGCTTTGTTATTCAGTCAACTGTGACAGTAGTAGTATGATCGGGGTGTCATTAACAAGAGGACATTCTGTCCTTTACAACAGACATAAAATGCTTGATTATGAAATCAGTAGTTTTCATATATATCGTCATTAAACTTCAATATCCTTTATTATGATACGCCCTGTATGTTGGTTTTTCATATAGCTCTATGTTTTGGTTGAGTGTTGAATGAGCTGGATAATAACATTGGTGATAAATTCATTCTTTTGTAGGATACTTCCAGAGAGGATGGGCCTTCTGAACAAGCATACGAAGTTCTAACGTACATAGGATGTTGCATTTCAATAGTAAGCCTACTTGTCACCCTTGCAACATATATATCAAATAGGTAAGAGTCTAGTCCAAATTATTTTTCAAGGTTATCCATCTCATAAATATCTATACAATTATTGTAAAGCGCCTGGATCATGATTTTACTTCAGATTCGTTGTTTAAACACGGATGCGGAATCGTGTTGCGTCAAGAAATATAACAAGAAAAATTCTCCCATGTGCATTCGCCATTAATTCACTATCGGAAAAGGATGTTATGACCAATGACAAACGATAGTGGAAAAAAAACACAATTGTCAACTGAATGATATTGATTTACTATAACCCCAAAATTCTATCCTATTAATACATTGTAGTAATATTTGTTTACCTATATTTACATTGTTATATTTTTTGTGAATTGCCGAATAATATAGTATTAATGACTGCTTTGAGAGAAATAGTTGTTTTTATACGCTCTCGGGAAGGTTACAATTGGGCTATTCCCCGAGGCGTTTTTTATACGCTCTCGGGAAGGTTAGAATTGTGCTATTCCCCGAGGCGTGCCGAGGGGAATAGCCCAATTGTAACCTTCCCGAGAGCGTATAAAAACAACTATTTCTCGAATATTAAAGCAGTCATTAACACTTTTATATACCGAAAAAAAAAAACGAAAAAAAAAACGAAAAAAAAAAAAAAAAACTTTGCCGAAGACGAGTTTCGAACTCTTGCGTACCAAAGGTGATTTTACTAATGTCAGCGCCTCAAACCGCTAGGCCAGCGCGCTATGTCACCATGCACAGTAGTTTTCTTTAATATATACATTAAAATGAATTGAAAACGGCTTCGCGTGGTCGATGCTTCGCCGCTGCTTCATTAAACGGGCCCTTCTTTTACTTTTGCAATGCATATTGGCACGAACTTAGATCAAGATCTATCGGCAGATGTTGTTTTTTTTTTGTTTTTGGAAGTTTATTTTCGTCTTCATGTCAACAATGCAAGATAAAATTGTCGGTAAGATCGATCGAGATTCAATTGTATTGAAATTACCGACCAATTCTTCGCACACGTACGGTATCCTCGATCGCTCAGACCATTTTTTAACATGTAAACCTATGGGGTAACCATGGAGACTGACCTATTTTCCCAATAACCATGGTTATTGGGATTTTGAACTGTTTTTTAACCATGGTTACCGGGAATTTTCGGGAACAGTTAAAGTTTATGAATGCAATTTCGACCAATCAGATTGCTGGATTACTTAAGTGAGGTATATAATAATAATAATAATAATAATAATAATAATAATATAATAATAATATTGTCATCATGTTTAGATATTGCAATAGCAAGGCTAAAAATAATTAATTTCAGAAATTGACCTCTATGACCATTGAACTTTGACCTACTTACCACAAATATTATTATATTGTCTTCCAACGATGCTTCAAGCTATTACAAAGCTTGAACCCTATATCTCGAGTGGTTCTTGATCAATTATATCGTGATTGCAAGGCTGATAGTAGCATATTGCTCCGATTGTCTCATTTTCGCTCGCGTGAACATTGCCAGCACAAACCACTGACCTCTACCTCCTGAACGGATCATCGCCCATTCCCATTCACTATACGTTACGTACTAAAAGGCTGTATTGTCTGACCGTTCATGAATATTCATGTTTTTGCTAAACTCGGCAAAATGTTTGCTTTTACTAAATGGAAAAATTACGGTGGGGGGGGGGGGGGGGGGTTGATGAAATGGACATAATGAAATAATCTTCAAATCGCTTGGCAAACTGAGTCCAAAGTTAGACTTGTTTCACATGTGTATTATAGGCAATGACGAGCTTGCAAAGCTTTGAAAAATTACGGTGGGTGAACTTTCAAAAGTCAATGAGACATGAGGGCTCCAATGAAAGAGCTAGTGATAACGTACGTCGGGGTGGCTGTGCTTTTCGTTTAAACAAAAAATGAATTTTTTAACGATTTAAAAAAAAAACGTCCATAGGCTAACATGTTAGGCTGCTGACTCTGATCATGCTCTGACGATAGGGGGCGTTGTGAAATGAGACTAAACGGAGCCATATGTGTATCTAGAATTTTGGAAAATGACCTTCGTAAGCCTTCCCCTTTTGACCTGTTAACCCCAAATCTGATCAGATCGTCTTCCTATATGAAATACATATTGTTACTAAGTTTGAGCCTCATATCTCTAGTGGTTCTTAAGATATCAAGATAACGAGGCCAATACCTGAAATTTCAAAAGTTGACCTCTGTGACCTTTGACCTAGTTACTCCAAAATCTAATCGGATTGTCTTCCTATGGTGATACATATTATCATAAAGCAGATGGTTCTCGAGAAATTGCAGTATTAAACGAAAAAGCGGTACGGACGAACTGACGGACGAATTGTGCATGCTGCATATTTTGTTATTGCCTATAAAATCATTAATCTCTAGCACCAACAATTTATTCCTAAATAATAATATATGCACTACATTCATAAATGTATTAATCAAATACAAATTAACTTCATATTTTTGTTAACTGAAAGAGTTCTGAGGGGAAAACAGACCAACCAGATCTTCATTTGCCTGTGCCTGACGTTACTCTGTCTCTACGTATCGTTCATTGTCATGATGTCCCTGGACAGCGCCAAACGTCAATGTCATGTAAAGGCAGGTCCATGCGGGTTCATTACGGCGCTCGTTCACTTCTTCGTTCTATCTTCGATCACGTGGATGGGTGTGGAGGGATACAATACTTATCTCATCATCGTCAAGATCTTTGATACCTACATTCCACAGTTCATGGTCAAAGCTGGTGCCGTTGCTTGGGGTATAACCATTTTTAAAATCATTACAAAATTATATGGGTTTTTAATGGATACAGAATATAATGTATATATATATATATATATATATATATATATATATATAGTTATTTATATAATTTAGAATGGTTTATATAATAAAATACATATGAAATTTACACCAACAACAATAATATTAAATTACCTGCATTTAAAAGAGTTGTATTCAAAGATTGCTATATGCATGCATGATTTCTTCTTCGTGAAAGGCTTTCATCGCCATCTTTTTCAAAATATGTGACATTTGTTATGATTATCTGAAACGGCAGGGTGAATTTTGCCGACGCTATTGATACTTAATTTCACAGTATCATGGCTTTACAGCGTAAAAGTTTTAGATGCATGGTCGCATCTTGGGCAGGCCATTTGTGATGTCTATATAATCGTTCAAAACGGTTTTCCATTTAAATAAGATCTTTACATCTGTCGAGTGATCAACATATTGATCGTTGTACTCTAGAAGACACATGACCCCATTGCTATGTTATCTTAGCGATTGTAATAACAATGACCATCTGCACCCTTTCCTTTCACTTTGCTTAAATCACACAATTGGCGATTGCAAACAGGCATTTTATCTTAACCTTAGGGAAAGACCTTAAAACTGTCCATTGACACGTGAAATATAATTAATCATAATTGTCTTTCCCCCTTTTTTTATTATTATTTAAGGTATTCCTGCAATGATTGTCATTATAACTGGAGCCATTGCCCAGGACAAATACGCGCACGAAGATCTGTGAGTAGTTTACAAACCTGTTAATATCATAATCTCTAAACAGAAATATATTTTACAATGTGTTGTGGTATTATAACACGAACAGTTGGGCCTTTCGTGACAAGGTAATAATAAACAAAAATAGAGCTTTATTAAGACAATAGGACGGAGCATATTTCTACGACAATTTATTGTTATATTTATTTAAAAAAAATTATTGCAGCACATTTGATTTTCATACAGCGTTCCATCTCTTTTAATAAATTTGGCTTCAAAAAGCCATCTCGGTCTGGTATGGTTCGCTCAATTAAAAAAATACATGCCACAGGATTTGAAATATGAAATATGACTGCAGGGCCCTCAGGGAGAACAGTATGAATACTGATGAGGCTCCCTGGGTAAACAAGACATATTATTATTATTATAATTATTATTATTATTATTATTATTATTATTATTATTATTATTATTATTGTTATTATTATTATTATTTCAAATACCTGTGTAGAAATGGCTCAGTCGGTAAAGCCTCTGCCTAAAGTACCAAAATTCGAGTCCAAACCAGGGGCGGATGACTGCAGCTTGCGTTGTGTGCTAACGAGCCCCACCCCTATTTCATAGACGCACGCTTTGTTTAATTGGAGAACACTCCGTCTATTGGGTTGGATGTTAAATGGTGACCCCCTGTAGAGGAGAGTCACAAACTTTGCAAGTTTAGAACCAACCGCACTATTCGTATTTGAATGGGGGAAACCCCGGTGTAGTGGTCCCCCTTCACACTCTCGATTAGATGAGACGAGGGTTACAGTGATTCAGTTCGCTTTTCACCTGCCAGGCGCAGGTGATGCCAAATACCTAATAGTAATAAGATTGAGGTGTACCAAAGATTAGTGTATTATTATAATTTGACGCTGGGGATTGTTCTCTCTAATTTGTTCAATTTTAATTTTACTTGACCTCTAGATGTTTTCTCCAACTGTGGGCTCAAATCGGTGGTCTCCTTATTCCCATGACAATCATCATCCTGTTCAACGTCGTCATCTTTGCCCTCGTCGTCCGTCAACTGATGAAGTCTTCTAATGTCGCTGGTCGGGTCAAGAGAGAGGCCAAGGTGGAACGTAGAGAGAGCATCGAACGGGTTCAAAATGCAATCTGTATCCTCCTTCTGCTTGGTCTTACATGGATCACTGGATACTTCCTCATGATTCGAGAATTCAGTCAGGTGCAGTAGAAAAAACAATATCCATAAGAGAAGCATAAATTGATTGCATTTTCTACTGTAAAACTTGTAAAAGTTTATAGTTTAGGCCATGTAAAAATAAACATGTTTGGCGTCCCCGCCCGCTTCCTTTTGGGGGGCCGCCTCCTACTTTTTTTTTTTGAAATTAAAAAAAAAGAAAAAGAAAATGTCGGCGGCCATCTAAAAACATAACCCGACTGTCAGGGAAAATGTACCGAGCGGCCATTTTGAAAGAAAAAAAAAAAAAAAAAGGGCCTCCTCCTTCCTATTTTTCGAAAAAAAAAGGACGCTAAACATTTTTTTTAATTTTTTTTATTTGGCCTTATACAGGAAAGTTTAGAAATATAAAAACTAATATACATTCATATCATATAATGTGCTCGAGGTTGAGTGTTCGAACAGGGAACCGTTAGAAAGACGTAAAACCGAGTATAAAGACGTAATAATACTTATGTTTCAACCGCCACATTTTCGTAATGATTATCTTTATTCCATTTTATCCCAGGTGATTGAGCCCATCTTCATTGTGCTGAACTCATTTCAAGGACTGTTCATCTTCCTGCTCTACTGTGTTCGGAAACCAATGGTTCGTAAGCAGTGGGGACTGACCTGTCTTGCAGCAAGAGTCAGGAGACAAGATGTTACCACATCTAGTAGCGGCACGCATAGCTCTAAGAATACGTCCTCGTCAGCAGCAACTGATGTTGTCCTTGTCAGCATGAGCAAGATACCGGAAGAGAAGAACATCGAGGTTTCAATTCATGTAAAGCTTTGAGTGGAAATACTTACCTTTTATGAAGATGATTTCCTACGTCTTCTAATTTTAATTAGGTTTGTGCGATTATAGTTGGTAAGTAATTTTTGTTATGGGAAATGAAATACATCGCAATTGGAACGAAGATACATAAAAATAAACTCTTCAAATATTTTCACCATGTTCAAAGGGATGATCACATGGGTGACTTGCTTTAGTTACCATTTTGACTCAATTAGACTGGGCTATCAATCCAATTGTAAAGTTCCCTTTTATAATTTCCATTCGGAAAAAAAAGCTTCCATGTATACAACAAAATTTGTAAATCTGAAGTTTGAATAAAAAGATGACCAACATGTATATATTTCATGATTGAGCGATTCAACAGTGAACATATGATTTATTCAAAAGTGTTCCAGAGTCATTTAGAGAGCATTTTCCCTTATATACCGATTAAAAAAAAGAAGATATTTAACAAGGAGGAAATCGTTGTTTGACGCGCATTGTGCATTAAGACTGAGGTCTCTATTTTGTTGTTGTTACTATAACTCTATCCCTATAGACCCTATAGAATATATGTAGTATTTAGTAATACCATAGACGGAATGTTTGAGTTCTATAAACTAACATCCGTCCTATAAATATATTACGTAACTTATCAATCCCCAAAATATTATTCATTTCTGTAATCTGTATTATCTGTAAGTATTGAAAAGATGGGATAAACTATAATTATGGACTCATTGTTTTAAACTTGTTATGCTTTTAAGCGACAAAAATATCTTTGACAGTGCGAAGTGTTCTTGGTGTGGTATAAATAGTATGTTTGAGCCCAGAAATTATCCCCAAAGAAATGTACATGCACTAGGCCAGTCATATTAACCTAAACCATTACGTGGGAAAAGATGACTAGATTTAATATATCACCTTTTTTTCTTCACTGAACTTATTAATGGTAAATTATATCGCTAATTGTAAGGGTTTTTTTAATGAATGTTTTCTTGTCCAATATTTCAAAATATGAATTAATTTGCACAGTATAATCATGAGACATTGACAATGTGATATATGGAATACAGATGCATCAAAAATACTTTGATTTTAATGTTGAATTTACTTGGAAACTATCGTAAGATGCATAGTATATATTCAGTTTAGCGTTTTATATTACAACAATGACCCTCTCCACCATTTCCCACGGGTAACTAATCCTTTGTTAATCACCTCGAACTCCCTTCCTCCTATGATTCACAGACAACAACCCTGTAATGACCCCCCTTAGAAGATTAATATCACCTCGAACCCCCTTCCTCCTATGATTCACAGACAACAACCCCTGTAATGACCCCCCCCCCCCCCCCTTAGAAGATTAATATCACCTCGAATCCCCCCTCCTCCTATGATTCACAGACAACAACCCCTGTAATGACCCCCCTTAGAAGATTAATATCACCTCGAATCCCCTTCCTCCTATGATTCACAGACAACAACCCCTGCAATGACCCCCCCCCCCCCTTAGAAGATTAATATTAGCTCGAATCCCCCTCCTCCTATGATTCACAGACAACAACCCCTGTAATGACCCCCCTTAGAAGATTAATATCACCTCGAATCCCCCTCCTCCTATGATTCACAGACAACAACCCCTGCAATGACCCCCCCCCCCCTTAGAAGATTAATATTAGCTCGAATCCCCCTCCTCCTATGATTCACAGACAACAACCCCTGCAATGACCCCCCCTTAGAAGATTAATATTAGCTCGAATCCCCCTCCTCCTATGATTCACAGACAACAACCCCTGCAATGACCCCCCCCCCCTTAGAAGATTAATATCACCTCGAATCCCCCTCCTCCTATGATTCACAGACAACAACCCCTGCAATGACACCCCCTTAGAAGATTAATATTAGCTCGAATCCCCCTCCTCCTATGATTCACAGACAACAACCCCTGCAATGACACCCCCTTAGAAGATTAATATTAGCTCGAATCCCCTTCCTCCTATGATTCACAGACAACAACCCCTGCAATGACCCCCTTAGAAGATTAATATTAGCTCGAATCCCCCCTCCTCCTATGATTCACAGACAACAACCCCTGTAATGACCCCCCCCCCCCTTAGAAGATTAATATCACCTCGAATCCCCCTCCTCTTATGATTCCCAGACAACAACCCCTGTAATGACTCCCCCCCTTAGAAGATTGATATTGGCTCGAATCCCCCTCCTCCTATGATTCACAGACAACAACCCCTGTAATGACTCCCCCCTTAGAAGATTGATATTGGCTCGAATCCCCCTCCTCCTATGATTCACAGACAACACCCCTGTAATGACCCCCTTAGAAGATTAATATTAGCTGATTGTATTGCAGGCTATATTCAGGGTCGTAATATTTTTTTGTGTGCAGTTATTTTAAAGATAGTTATCCTATGGGAGAGAACCGAGGCCTTATTTAAAAGATAAGGCTGATCTTGCTTTTGTTCTTTATATCTAATCTTGTATTTTTTTTAATGTGTCCATAACAGTAAATTGATTAATTTAATAGGAAAGGCTAGGGCAAATTATATGTTGTTCCTATGTTCATATGTTGAAGCAAGATTGTTCATGTGCATATAAACAATTATCCTTTATGGACACGATAAAGAAATGAAATGAAATGAAATGAAATGAAATAATATAATTTTTTTATAATTTATTATATGTATGTACAATATATACAGATGAAATATACAGATACAGTTACCCACGAGAAAAGATATAAACAATGTACAGTCAAAGATGTGAAGAATAGACAAAGTAAAGAGTAGATTAAATCAGTAAGAGTTCAGTACAAAGTTTCCAACAAGTGATTTTAACTCTCTAAAGTTAAAGCTTGTTTATAGCTAAAGAATTCCATCTCAGTTTCTGTGAATTACTTTAATCTTAAAATCCACAACCATTCTGCTTTTTCGCAAGTGATAATCATTAAATTTGTCCAGTATTGTATGTAAGTAAAGCAATATTCTTCACTTCTTCAAGACAAAAGGTATATTATTTCCAGTTTTAAATTAATTGATAAAGGTCAGTTATCTCAAGAATGCGATGAATGAGATACTGTATATATAATGTATCAGTATGTGCTTTAAAGGAAATATTACAAATAATTCCCAAAGATTATTTCTGGAGGAGCATAATTTCATCAAGTCTCTTTTGTACTACATTTCGCCATCCAAGAACTATAAAATTCAAACTTGGTAAGATTATAATTTGTTTAAGTTCGTTAATGACTGCAATTTCTCTTGGCAGAGTTCCAAACGTTACCAATATGTGGATTCCATGATAAGTTATTGTTAATTTTTTATTGTAAGACCTCAATATACTTTAAACTTTTTCTATTTTCAGGACTATAAAGATTTGATCAAGCAGATACCGCAATGAGTACCTGAAAATCATGTAATTCTTCTTTTCAAATTAAAATTATTTTTATTGGCTTAATCAAATTCGTACTTTTTAAAGTTCAGTATTTAATGCATTCACAAGCTTAAAAGCAAAGAGAATTAGTGTAAGAACATCTGGAATTCTAAGGTATCATTTTTTATAAACTATTTATAATAGAGGACTAAGGATTTAGCCTTGTTGAACTCCACAGGTAACAGGTTAAGTGAAAGATTTTAATTTGTTTACGGTTGTAAATGTACTCTAACAGTAAGACAACTCTTAAACCAATCTCATGCATTCTGTCTGATGCCAAGGTAAGGAAGTTTGTATAAAGTATTTTATAATTAACGGTATCGAATGTCCTCAAGAAGTCAAGGAACAACTCGATGATGTATTAAGATATTTTAAAGAGAATTATAGATTTTATTTATTGAGAGTTACGATGGCATTTCTGGTATAATGTTTGGCGATAATTGCCAGCAGTTAATTGATCTACTTTAAAAAATAAATAGTGATATTAAACCTCAAGCTATTTTCAACAAAGCTCACTTTTGCTCAAAGACCTCGCAGACCTGCTTGTGTGAATATTAAATATGAGTATATATCAAAGAAAGCCCATCCTACATAGCTACTTCTTTAATATTGTAATTAGTAATGTGCTGTTTCTGTTTGCAAATTGACATTTTTCAAATTAACATGAAGTCATTTTATCGTCAGTGGTTTTACTTTCTTAAACATTTGGTACAAAAAGCAGAGATAGAGTTTAAGGGTAATTGATGTTTGTAGTAAAGTATAAGGCCCGCTTTACGGTTATGCGCCACTTTGTCTTAACCTATAGATATCGACATTTCAAAATCACTTTAAAATAATCAAAGTTATGATTTTACTAAGAATGTAATTAAACGGCAAATATAATACCGGGGCTTGATTTGTATCATCATCTTTGGTACTATAATAGTTCATTTGGAGTTTCAAGTAAATGAGACTTCAAATATGACTTCAAAACGTTTCTTGTTTTACACTCCCTCATTTGAGATTTTTAATATAATATTAAGATTAATTTGATTTAGGTGAAAACTTTTTTTTAACGATAGATAGCAAATCACGTGAGAAGGTTGAAACAACAATCAGGGAACTCGTTGAGCTCGACATCATAGATCTGGTTGAGCATTATACGTCTTACATTATACAGTGCGTCCCAGAAAAAACGAAACCGAGAATTATAGATATTTGATCATAATATCACAATTATAATTAATACATGACACATATTTAGTTACATCTTAGATAGAATCTTTCATAATGGTAGGGTTATCAAAGTGATCATACACCATGCATTTCAGCTTGGATACAGTCTCTGCTTTGGTCTCTTCACACCCACACAGACTGGTACTCATAGACTCAATAATCTACAGAGAGACA
Organism: Strongylocentrotus purpuratus; assembly: GCF_000002235.5. Lineage (NCBI taxonomy): Eukaryota > Metazoa > Echinodermata > Echinoidea > Camarodonta > Strongylocentrotidae > Strongylocentrotus > Strongylocentrotus purpuratus. Next base: position 33,680,699 of record NW_022145603.1, on the reverse strand, counting down.
GAGAGATAGAGACAGAGAGATGGGAGGGAGACATAAAGAGAGAGAGAGAGAAATTGGGCAAGATAAAAATATGAACAAGTTACTTCTTTTGAAGGAATGAAATATTGGAGAAAAAATGTACGGGTATTTCAAAACATATGTCATTAATATAAAATTAAGGGTTATAAATTGACATTAAGTTAATTCCTTGATCGTGTACTAAAACAGTAGCTAAAAGTGACAACAAACTTGTAAATCAGACAAAAAGTGAGTCAGATTAAAAAGATAGATAATGCATGTAGCACATCATGTAAACATTGACTAAAGATAGATACATACATAGATACATGTGATTCACAGCATATGATAAAACAACATTCATTAAAATAAAAGCTCAACTTTTAAAGATTGACCAGGACAAACCCAGAGCATCTCAACTCGACTGAGAGAAACAAAAGAGGTTTGTAGTTTAATAAAGAGAAGTTATTGTAGAGTAGAACAGGTGTATCCCACATTTTAATTGTCCATGTGCCTTATTTACAAAAAGGCCTACAGTATGTACTTCATTTTTCGCTAACAGATCATAGCATGTTTAACCCAATTTGTTCATATTTAATCCAAGGGACGGCTCATTTTCAGCAATTGTTTTACGGCCCACTTTAGGAACAAAGGATGGGCCATTTCATTTTTATTTGCAGTCATTATAGTAAGATATTAAAATTCATGAGTTTCTATTTTGAAATGAATTGTCAAACCACTCAGCCATCTTGTTTTCACATCTCATTAAGAAGCTAAAAAGAAGCAAATAGGAAAACAAAATTGAGAAAGAAGAGCTGGATTGTCTGACTGATACTCACTATTTATACTGAGCAAACTGTGCTAAAAGATGTGAAGCTATATAAAGCAAATATATCATTGTCTTGGTAAACTGAGAAATCAAATTTGTACGGTCTCCCTACATAGAAACATAACAAAAGTCGAATAATAATAATTATGTGAAGAGTATAGAATAAGAGGATACAGAGAAGAAGGTGATTAAAGGGTAAAGAGATGACAAGGAATTGGAAGCACAAGAGGTCGACGGACCTTACACTCTGAACTGATGATATGAGGGGTCTCACATCCTTCCTTCAACCGTTTTGAGAGATGGTATTTCTGGATTACTAGGAAACTTAAATAGGGCATACTGCCCCCAAGGTCCCTGGGGAGCATATACCCTATTTACAAAAACTTAAGATATCCCTTTGCTACATATGATTCCTACAAATTTTGGTTAGAATCTAGCCATGGGAAGAAGATAATATGCAAGTACTGCCACTGAGGAACTTTGGGGGTGCTGCCCCAGGTCCCTCTTTGGGGGGGGGGGGGGGGTACGTACCCTATCTGAACGAATTAAGATCTCCCTTGCCGAAGGAGGATTCCTTTCAAGTTTGGTTAAAATCCAGCAATGCAATGTTGAGAAAAAGTTGAAATGTCAAATGTTTTAATACGGACGACGGAAGAAGACAAAAAGTGAACATTTACAACTGAAGCTAGCTGACAGGTTTTTTTTGCAATTGCCATTAGGGATGCCGCTTTGGTCAGAACCTATTTCCAACATTCCATACCATCCTGATGAAATTATTCAGCCATTTGAATGTATTATATTGTCTTTGAAATCGTGTTTGCTCATAATCAGATGTGTCTTTCATATTAGATTCCTTCTGAGGGAGAATTGCAGCCAAATAAAGTTTCAACCCTCACATATACTTGATAATTCTTGGTTTACTTACAGCATTGATGATCAGGTGACCATTGTTGGCTGACTGTGCGGCAGTTGATCTTAAATGAAGATGTCAGGCGCGAATGCAGGGGGGGGGGGGTTAATTGTTGCAACAACAACAAAACAAAAAATTAAGCTGAAGGAGGCAAACAAACAAAAAGATCCCCCCGCAAGCCACTGAACGAAATAGCTGACGACGTAATTTTCCAATTGCTGGGGCAAAAAAAAAATTGAAAAAATTGCTATCCCCCCCCCCCAATTTTTCAGCGGCAGAGCCGTTGCTAAAACTTTCCACAAACACTGGACCCCCCCCCCCCCCCCCACCACCAAAAAAAAAAAAAAAAAAAAAAAAAAAACTGTGCTCTTACCTTTAACTTTCCTTCAATTTATATATCATTAAACACTTTGGTATTGCTAAATAAACTACCACTAACAAGATACAATTCACTTTTTAAAATTCAGCGGCGGGATGAGTGACCCGAACCCGAACTGCTGACTTGAACGAGGGACACGGCAGGCCTTCTCCATAGTATTTATCCAGCATGGCTGCATCTTCTTCTGTCATACTCTGCACATTGTTTGTTCTTCTCTTTTTGAGTCTTTCCCCTTTAGATCTATATCTTGCTATTTTTTGGTCGGAAGAAACAGCGGAATCTACTGGGTCCAAGCAAGAAATATCTTAAAGGCAATTGAAACTTCTCCCAGGAAGCATGACATTTAGACGGACATTTTGTTTATTCAAATAGCGTTGTAGAGACGATGAACAATTCAGATTAATAATGATACATCGTCGTTAATGGTGAGAATGTTCACTTCTTTCTCTCTCTGTTTAATTACTGCGAACAGTGGACTCAACAGAGTGCAATGAACTGTTTAACGAATTTGTCATGAGTCCGGAAATAAATTAATTTGGTACTGCTTGTCATAGTAGTATTAAAGAGCAGCAATGGCGTATGAGTGTCGATATTACTCAGCAATCGTTGCTTAAAAAGCTTTTTTCTAAAAAAAAAAAAAGAAGAGAAATACCATGAAACATAATTTATAAAACTAGATAGAACTATGACCGACTAAATTGATATTGCATGTCTCGGAAACAGTTAGAAAACATTAGAACGAGAGGGAATAAGCAAGATCACTTTTAACCATGGAAGTCTTCCAGTACGAAATAACTAAAAATGGAGCCAGATGCACATAGTATGGTGACCCAGAAGGGACATCGACAATAATCCTCGACGAAATTCGCGACGAAATATTCTAAGCATACACAGTGCCTGAGCTCCTGAAAAATTAGTCACTGTGGGCGCATGCACAGAGCGTTGTAATTGCACAATGCTGCTCGCTCGAGCTAGCTATAGTTTGTATGTTTCGCCGAATTTACGCCAGAGTAGAGTATAATGAAATCAGCTTAATGGAGACCAATTTTTATAAGGGAGGGGGGGGGGGGGGGTTGTCCCCCCTCAAAATTTGAAAAGTGCAACAAAAAATGCATAGCAAATACTGACTAAAGACTGCAACACACTTTTAGGCTCTGGAGGGCCCAATAGTGCAGCGTTTAGACAAATAAAATAACAAAAATGTTCTCTACCTGATCGTAAATACTTTACCCTCCCCCCCCCCCCCCCCCCCATTTGAAAACGTTCCAAGGGCCTGCGTAACATGTAAGAGTAGAGGTGATTTTGATTTTGTTTTGCCCCAAAAACATTTTTGCTCATTACGCCACTGCTCCCTCGTCCCTCGCATTTCGTCCCTCCCTCTGTCATGAAAAGAAAACGCCGCCCCTGCGAAAGAGCATATACGTAGTTTTAGGATCCATCTTTTATGCCATAAAAAAATCATCGTCAATTAAGAGCGATATTTGTGTAAAAAGAGAGATTCAAGTGAACAAAAACGCAGATTAGCGCGACGCATCGGGACTTCACCATGTTAATCGCTGTTCGCTTCACCGGCACAAAACCGTCACCTTCCACGGAAATCAGGCGGGTTCTGTTCTGCCAGTGGAATTGAAAATATGCCGGAAAGTAAGCAAGAAAATAAAATGGAAGAAATATAAATAAATAAATAACTGAATGGAAGAAATATAGAATATGGGAGAAAAGAAACCAAGATGAAAGAAAGAAAAAAAAAACAAATGAGAGAAAGACTCGTACATGTGTAATTAAAAAAAAAGAAGAAGATTTCATGTTGATTTATAGATGTTGTTTGGTTTTGGATACAGCTCATAAAAGAGTCATAAATCACTTTTAAAATATGAAAAAGAGAGACAAATGAAACGAAATACGAATGGCCAATCCCCTTCAATTCCCTATTAATTGTATTCTTTATATAGTTATCATTATATCACTGGGTATGCAGAGTGATATACTGATAACTAATCGTTTGTTATATAAGGTTATAGGAATGATAAACAGAGCTCGAGGAATGATTTTAGAGAGGGTGTGAGGGTGCTATTAAACAAGCAAAGGAGGGAAAAACGTAGAAAAACACATTCCTGAGACGTATACGTGCCCGCCGGTAAAGAATGAAAAAGAAGAGAAAATAGTTCTCGTCTTTTGACAACTCTTAACAAAACGTAGGCCTACTTATGGGTTCTGTCACAAGCTGACAAAAGATGAAGAGAGAGGGTCGATGATAATTCATTATTTGAAGGTTTACAACAATTTCTATGAGTTATTGCACCTGTTGAATAAAAAAAAAAATCGCTCACTGGGGGTACTGCAGGAACCCCAGCACCCACTGATCTCACGCATACATGATGATAGGAAAAAGAGAGAAAAACAAACTATTGCATGAGGGAATGAAAAAAGTTTGTGACGAAAAAGTGAACCTAAAATAAATGTTGTGACAAATCAATCGATCATCAATCATACACTCTTGTTTCATCTTTTATTTTTCATTCATTCGTGCATGTGTTTATTAATATATTCAGAGGCGGCGTTCCCTGGGGGGAGCACTGTTCTCGAGTATCCCAAAAGTTCCCCCTTTTACGTAAGAAAAATGCCCTTTTAGTTTTTAAAAGAGACCCCCTTTTCATTAATGAACTTTTTTTTTTAAATCTCCGATAAATGCCCCTATAACAATTCGACAGATGCCCCTTTTCCTTCAACAAATGCCCTTTTCCATTCTCATTAGTGCCCCTTTTCATCTGTGGTGAGTGCCCTTTTTCAGGAAAGAGCCGAGGAGTGCCCCATTTTCACAACCGACACATGCTCCTTTTCCATTCTGATAAGTGCTCCCTTTTCCTTTTCCTTTCCCCATAACGTCACTTCCCTGTATTTCAGAGCGACTAAGAGCAACCTTTTTCTATTGAATTGAATTGAATTGATAATGGTTTTATTGAGAATAAAAGAACAACAATGCATCGCGGCCTACAAGTCCGAATTGGGCAATGTTTTACAAATGTAAAATACAATAAACAGACATTCATATTAAAAGACATCAAATTAATGAACTGAACTTGAATGAGTAAATTGTTAAAAATAATATTTAACTTTAAAATTCTTATTTCTTATTATTATTTGATCTCCCTAACTCATTTTTATATAAAAAGGAGATAAAGAAAAGTGAAGACGAACATGATGGTGGTGTAGAGTAAAGAAAGCATAGAAGGAGGATGGTAAGATTAAGAAGAGGATGAAGAGGGAGAAGAAGAGAAAAAAGTAGAAGAGAAGGAGGAAGAAGAAGATTCAAGTGTGGATAGAAAGATGATATACAGAGGGTTGTGCGAATAGTAACAATTATCATAATGATCAAAATTCAAGCATTACACATTAACAAACTACTAATGATAGAGGCGAAGTTATGTAGAAAATAAATACTTATATGAAAAATTGTACGAATTAAAATTTACTCTAGGTAATAGCTACTCTAAAGAAAAGGTTATAATGTTTCAACCAGACTATAAAAAAGGAGAACAATTAGAAGAAGCAAAAGCAGGAGGAGAAAGAGAGAAAAGAGGATTGAGAAGGGTGAGATAAAGAGAGGAGATGGGAAAGTTGAAGGGGTAGAGGAACAGGAGACAACTGTGACATTGGCCATGGAAGATAATTTCAGTCATTTAAACAATTAAAAATAAATTGTTAACACAGATTTTTTAACTTCGGTACAGCAAATGTAGATTGAGAATTGATTATCTCCCCATGACTACGCTCGCTCGTATTTATAGTTAATATGATTATGTCACTTATTAAAGATAATTTAAGTTCTGCATGATTAGATTGTGCTTAAGACCCCATCAGGATTGTTTTTTCTTCATTATAAGATGTATTTTATTCAGATTGCAATATTTAGACCCTCTTACTGAACTGCAAAATATTATGATGATTATAAGCACTACGTCTTAGACCATGCATGTAAAGAGAGAAACATATATTGAAATCAACTCTGATAATGTAATCACAAAGAAGGCGTTTATACACCGTAAAAAATAATTTGTTCATTGGTAATTTTTACGTATTTTTTCCATGTAGAATTTACTTGTAAACATTAGTTTTGCCACTTACGCACTAAATTTAAGTCTTGCTAACTCAAACTTTCAATTTAGTAGAACATACGTGGAATATTTAAGTAAAATCAAATACATAAGAACTTTAAGTAATTTCAGCTTGTATTAATTTAGTAATTTTAACTCAAAATCAGATATTATACGTATTACTCAAACAATTTATGTTGATTATTCTTATCTTTTTAAAGTAAGGACCGATGCAGTGCGTAATAGAAATATTTACATAATTTATGAATATTCATTAAGACCAAATTAAACTCTTTTTTTAAATAAAACAATTCTTTTTTGTGGTTGAATGAAAATTTAAGGACTTTAAAACATTTACTAATTCATTTAACATGGCTAGATAGATAGATAGATAGATAAATGGTATTTATTGATTCATTTCCATGTATCGCAGTTACAAGTAACTGAATTGTGCATGAATAAAACATTGATGGTGAAGACAATTATACATTTCAAGAGATATCACAGTAAAAAGTAACTGAATTGCACATGAGTAAATTGCTGGAAAAAGCAAGTATACATTTCAAGATGTCACACTACAATCTACATAATTATGAAGAGCGTGTATATACCATTAATCTTATACAATATTTCAATTTAAAAATTTGAGTTAAAAAAGAAAGAGAGATAGGAAAGCAGGAGAGAGAGAAAGAAAGAGAGATAAAGAGAGAGAGAGAGAAAGAGAGAGAGAGAGAGAGAGGAGGGAGAAAGGGGACAGATGGACAGAGAGGGAAAACAATTATGTACATGCTGATAAAATACAAAGATACATTGCAAGACAAATATGAATATTATTAGGTGAACATTAGAGATATTAAAATATAAATATAAATATGCATCGCATTCTTCATGTCATAAAAATTACATTGACAAACTTGGTAAAAAATCAGACCTCAAATTTATGAATTAATTATATACTATTTGTTTCAAAGTATATTAAATACAATCATAAAAAACTTTTGTTATACAAGCGTATCAAATCTGGGATTGGGCTATTCTGCATACGTTTAGTTTTGCACCTGGGTTCAGGGATCTTGTTAGTTCTTCGCAAAGTTCTATTGTGTGCTCTTTGGGGTATAAATTGTTTGAACTGGTTTGTGCATGATAGAGTTTTTTTAAAGAAGGTAACACATAAGCAAAGACAAGACAATTTTTAATTGTTACCCAGTTCAAAACAAATCAAAACTTGATATTTCAGGAAATTGTCAACCAATTTTCCTTTTAAGATGCTACGATCAAGTATATATAAAATTTGGAGCCTTTCAATATGTGTCGAATTGAAGCGTATGTAATAGTTTGTGATGGTGGAAGATATATATATATATACGGTTAAATCTTAAATAGAAGTAGTGTTAGTGATTAGTGATAGAAGTAGTGAATGATTAGTGGATGTTACTTGTTAGATTAGATGGGTACCAAATCGTGCAACATGTAATCCTGTCATAGCTTTTTTTTAATTATCTAAAATTATTAAAATACTTAAATTATTTACGTTAATGTAACTCGATTTAACTGAGTAAAAATTTATTCAGCAAAATAAGTAAATTCTACTTAAGATGCCGTAGGTAATATTTACTTAATAAAAATAAGGCAATTCTTTTCCTCAATTTTATTGAGTTATTTCGACTATTATTTTTTTACAGTGTACTAAACGTATATTTTCGCTTTGAGTTTCTCTTTGTAGGTACCCCTTTTCCATAAAGTGCCCTTTTTTGTTGGTGCCTCCCCCGAATATATTGATTAGTTACATGTATGCTGCTTCCTCTATTACTATATAGTTAGCTCAAGCGAGCGGCAAACATCTAGCTATAGATGTAATGCCAACGCACTGTGTAGACTTTGCGTCCAGTACATACATACAGCGACTCATTTTCACCGTGTTAATTACACGTTTTGACCATGTTTTACGTCGCGTTTTTCGTCGCGAATTTCATCGTGAATTATTCGCGACAGAATATGCGACTTGTTGCATATTTCGTCACGAATTCCATCACATTGTTCTTGCTTTAATAGTATTCTATTTATTTTTTCTCTATCTCCCCTCGGTTCCCCCTCTCTCTTTCTCCCCCCTCTCTCTATCCCCTCTCTCACTCTCTCTCTGTCTCATCTCCTTCCCTCTTTTTCTATCTATCCTTCTCTCTCTGTCTCTTTCTCCTTCATTCCCCCTCTCTCTCCCTCTCTCCCCTCTCTCTGTTTCTCACCACTTCTTTGTTTCTCTCTCTCCCCTCTTTCTCTGTCTTTCTATCTTTCACTTTGTATCCTCTCTCTCTCTCTCATCTCCTTCCCTCCCTTTCTCTCTATCATCTTCTCTCTCTTCCCCCTTTTCTCTCTCTCTCAACTTCCCTCTACTTCTTTGTTTCTCTCTCTACTCTCTTTCTCTCTGTCTTTATATCTCTCACTTTATATCCCCCTCTCTCTCATCACCTCTTCCCCCTCTCTCTCTCTTTCGCTATCCTTATCTCTCTCTCATCTCCCTCATTTCTCTCTCAATTTTCTCGATCTCCTTCTCTCTCTCTCTCTCCTTCGCTATCCTTATCTCTCTCCTATTTTCTCTCTCATCTCCCTCATTTCTCTCTCATTTTTCTCGATCTCCTTTTCTCTCTCTCTCTGTCTTTATAACTTTCACTTTATATCCTCTCTCTCTCTATCTATCCATCTCTCTCCCCCTCTCTCTTATCTCATCTCCTACCCTCTTTTTCTCTCATTTCCTCTCTCTCTCTGTCTCTCTCGCTTCTCTCTCTCCTATCCAGGCCAAACAGGGAGGTGTAATCAATAATACTAACTGCTATTTGACTACAACCAAGCTTTATGAACGCTGTGTGTATAATCTGGTCAGTACATAAATTCAGAAACCTAAAAGGGAAAGCTCAATTCTATTTAAAACACGATTGTTTCAAGGTGAAAGAATGATGTCTGCATGTGAAAATGGTAGGTGTTTAAAGCCTCCCCCCCACGAGTTAATGATTAGGCTCGAGCCTCACAAAGTTCATTTAAATTGTTTGTCAATATTGAAATACACGACGTGTACAATTACACAAAACCTGACTTTTGCATTCTTTCACCAAACACATTTATTTTGGAAATCCTTTCAGATCGTGTGTTTTAATTGACATCCTGTGTCACATAATTAAACAATTTAAGTGAAATTTTGCCATAACATTTTGGGCAAATGTGGGGCTCCCAACACTTAAGAGGGACTTTAACTTCAAATTGATATCTATTCGACCACCTTTTTATGCCGTGCAACAGTGATGCGAGATGGCCATCTCGGCAAGAGATTTCCTTTGGTATGCCTAATTACCCCATCCCCATCTCCACGTTTTAGAGAAAAACGTACATAGCTGATGTTGATGATCCACAGCACTTGAATGATGCCATTTATTAGAAACAAAGGAATGGAGAGAGAGCCTGAGAGAGAAGGGACAGAGAAAGATTTTTTCGTCGAAATATATGCTTTTGTAGATGGCTCTCATACTCATAATTAGTATACATCAAGCCTTCAAGGCCAAAGGGTACGTACGTAACTAGTTATTAGGGACTTTTAGATTTGCACAAAGACAACGCTGATTGCTACGATCGACGTCCTTTTAATGCACTGCCTTGAATGGACGTCACACGTATCAGTCCACGTAAAATTAAAAGTCCCTATTATGGTGTATTGTAGGGAGTGTGCAGTCATGTTTCTGTTTGTATAGTGTTCATTGTGACGTGGGAAAACCCTTCGACCCTGGCCCTGAATGTGACACAATGCTCCCAGCCGGATCACTACATACAGCATATCCTCTATCTCGCTCTCCTTACAATCCGACAATGGCCAATTGGGAAATTGTCTCGTTTCGATTGATATTGTCCATCATTCTTCTCCCACATATCAATGGACGTGTATCAAATATAGATTCGGAAACAGAGGACTATGACAGTACAGCTAGGAGTACACGTAAGCATAGTATAAATCAATGGCTTATAATATTAGTTTTAATGGTAGTTGTATCGTAATTGGCAAACCATTTCCATTTCTATTTCTTCTTCCAGTTCGACTGTCGGCATATTATCGTACTTGTGCTTAACTTAAGTGCCCAGATGAAGGTGCAAGCAAAAATCTCACTACATATCAATACTATGTGCGGCTCAAAATAAGCATGAAGATCAGGAGGTGCTGTTGTTTATATACTCGATGGGAGCACTCCAGCAAAGCATAGAGAGTCCATGCTAATGCGTACGGACCTCTACTAAGGCTCTAGCACTGTATGTATGTGGTAGGCACGGTATAATTTTTTTTACTCTTAAATATGTAAAATACTCGACAAATACAACATAACATAGGTTATGTTATATTTGTCTTACATTTTACAATATTTAAGAGTTTCTATTTAATAATCTCCTTCTTTTACAGAGAAGGCAGCATATGATTCCCTCCTCGATTGCGATGACATCAGAACTGCGCACCATACACTGACTTCTACATGCATATACAACTCGCCACAAAGACAGCTCGCCCTTTGACAACTCGACACAATACCCTGGATATATCGCCCCAATACCCTGAACAACTCGACCGTGGCAAGTTGTCCAGGGTATTGTTGCGAGATGTCCAGTGTATTGTGGCGAGATATCCAGGGTATTGTGTCGAGTTGTCTTGGGGCGAGTTGTCTAGACCCCGGTGAAACCATGCGTGACGCGATCTAAAGCTCTTACCGCTTTCTTGAGCAATATCTGACGGGTAGTTGTCTTATCTCGCAGACGTTTTCATGTATTGCTTTATCGCAGGTTTAAAGGTAAAGACCAGTAATGGTCATGCGATTGCATTGTGAAAGAAACGTTGTGGAATCGATCAGAAAAGGTTGATCATCTAGCATGTAAGTATTGGTGTGAACTGCAAGGTTCTGGAATCATCAAAATGATAAGAAATTTGGCCCAGTCTTCATAAAGTTACAAGCACTGCATGTACACAGAAATATGTATATGGGACTACGCCCACGTGCGCGACACGTGTGTTTATCTCTTACATACCATGTAGCTAAACTAATTTACAAAATATATCAATTAGTATAGGCGGTTTCCCGGCAAAATTTTTATCATCATGTATTAGTCAAAACATATTCTTTCACATGATTGGTAATAAGAGCTTCCATTTTATTTTTTGAAGTTGTGTTTCCTTCTTTATGTGGTACAAGATAAGCAACATACTTTGCAGTTAGGTGTAAGGATCTGAATGTTTTTTTTTCGAGCGAGCAAATCGATGGAGCAAAAAAATAAAGATTTGTGAGGTCCCACTGCGAAAAATTGCATCTTATAAAGAAGACAAAAAACAAACCCTGATAAGTATTAAGCACAATCTAATAAAGAAAGACTGAATAGTTCTTTTATCAACAACATAATTATAAAATCTATAAATGCGAGCGAGCATAGCGAGCGAATTCTCTGGAAAATTATAGAAAAAGGGGCTGTTAGTCGCCTTGAATTAGGGGTACATGTTATGGAGAAAGGGAAAGTATGCACTTTTCAAAAGGAAAAGGACAGTTATTAGAAAAGAAAAGGTGCTTGTGTCCATGTAAAAAGGGAAATTATCAGTAAAAATGACACTTTTTGCACATGAAAAACAACACTCAACAGAGATGAAAAAAGCACTTATGAGATCAGATATGGGGATCCTGTTGAAGGAAAAGGGCACCTATCAGATTTTAATGGGGGCATTTCAAATTGAAATAGTGCCTGGTATCGTTTGATCACCATTATCAGTTACTGTGTCTTTCAACAATGACCTTTAATTCTTTAAGTTTACAGTTTAGTTAATATATTTTGATATGAATAGAAAAATTTATATACCTCACTTAAGGAATCTAGCCATCTGATTGGTCTAAATTGCATTCATAAACTTTAACTATTCCTGTAAAATTCCCGGTAAAATTCCAAACCCATGTAATAGTTCTAAAATCCCGGCAAAATTCCAGTTACCATGGTTACCGGGAAAATAGTTCAGTCTTGGTGAAATACCCATAGGTTCACATGTTCAAAAAATGGTTTGAGCGATCGAGGATACCGTACGTGTGCGAAGAATTGGTCGGTAATTTAAAACCGAAGTCAAAAATGGCTGAAGAAACTCTCCCAAGATTTCAACTACTTGATGATGATCAGATGCAAGACTTGCTGACAGCAGGGATATGCTAGACATGTTTTGGTTTGTAAAACATGTTTTGGTTTGTAAAATTGCTCTATGGCAGAGGCATCATTTTCGACTGAGCGCAGTCGAAGTTCCATCTAGTTATTGCTATTATTGATACTGATATTTTTATTTTTTGCTATTACCTCATGCGTACATACATTCAGTAAATCAGCGCAAATTACCCAATAAATAATCATGATAATAGGCACTATCATCATGATAATAAACCAATTTGATATTTGTGAAATGTTTGTTGTTACCTAACCAATATCTCCATGGTGAAAAATGGAGACAGTTCCGGGGATGGTAAGTATTAACAATATATATATATATATATATATATATATAGAAGATCGCAGCAAGAACAGGACGTCCGGGGTGGGGGGGGGGCGGGGGGGGGGGGAAGAGGTCACATTTGCCAATTGATACAGGAGACACGCATACTGCTTTCTTAAGGAATAACAATTGTTTTTCTTTCCGAATCCTAGTGTGTGTTTAGTATGAATAGGGCTCATAACATCTGTTATCAGAAGGTTAAACTAATCAGTATACTGTAATTTAAATGTTTTAATCTTAAATTGAATATGAAGATGAAGGAACATTCAAGCTACAATGTGGAAACCTAACTTCGACCACGGATAAAGGTCTCACTACATCATCTACTGTCATCATCACCCCACGCGTGAATGGTTCCGTTGACAATCATAACTTCTCTATTGGCTGTACGTATACTTCACATGATGCATTTTACTATGGAGACACTTGGGTTGCCTGTGCTGCACGAGATGATCTGGGAAACTACGCGACATGCGATTTCACGGTCAACGTCAAAGGTACGTATCAAAACGGAAGAATAACCACAATATTATCATAAAATTATTTCAGCCATTCAGTTGACACTCGTGTTTTAATAGAGTATTTCAGGAATTGAAGAATATTATAGTTAAACTTTGTTATAACAAGAAAATCTAGTATACTTTCCCAATGCCCGAACTCCGTTTCATGTGCATGACAATTCCTGAATCGTAGTTGCCAGTGCTGTAACTTTACAGTTGAGTTAATTTATATTTTTATTTGCAAAATATTTTGTTGAATGTATCTAACTTTATAACCCATAATCGGTTTATCAATTCTATTGTGTGCTTTTTTTTTGGGGGGGGGGTTGGATTGTTTGGGTCTGTAATTAGTCAAGAAAGTGTAAGATCCAGTATTAGTAACACTATATTGCCAGCCACCCCTCAAGTTCTCAATTTCAGTGGTGTTGGATGGTTCAGCCATTGAGAGGAGCCACTAGTATTATGGTACGGGGAGGGTACTACACCGGTAATTAAGTGATGCAAGATCACACGGCCATAATGTAAGAGGATATGTGGCAGGGGTAGTTTTACTTTCAAATTAAAATACATTAAACATGATCATTTTCTTGTGGTTATTTTGTAAACCATGTATTGGGCCACCACTCACTTTATGTTTTCTTATCCCAAAATCAATATTCCAAGATGGCGACCCTCCCTGTTTGGCCTGCCCTGACGTAACTTCCGCCACGGACCAAGGTCTTCGTACATCTTCCCACATCACCATCAACCCTAATGCATCAGACAATACTGATCTTAGTCCGTCTGTGATCTGCTCTCATACATCCAGTGATGTCTTCCAGTTTGGAGATACCAATGTTACCTGTAATGCTACGGATGAATCAGGAAACATTGGGACGTGTACGTTCGTGGTTACAGTGCAAGGTATGATCAAATAGATACCAGCTAATATCCTCCTTAGTATGATACAACTTTTAATCTTGTGGGTTCGTTCATGTACTAAATAAGTAAGCAAAACAAGGCAGTTGAACTTCATATTAATTTAAGATTTTTGCTACGTACACTATAACTCCCATCGTTGTAGTTTGTCTTCTTGTTTTTTTCGCAGACAGGGAGCCTCCTATGTTGGAGTGCCATGTCCAAACAGCCATCGCGGATCAACGTCAAATTGCTATCAATGCTTTCATCCCATCTGTGTCAGACAACTTAGATCCCGATCCGTCCGTTAACTGCTATCACACACCCATAGATCTCTCTAGCCTTGGAGACACTAACATCACATGTGAAGCTAAAGATTATTCTGGAAACATTGCCAACTGTACTTTTCTGTTTACTGTACAAAGTAAGTATACCATTGAGACCAGGCTTTGTACATTTATCTGTACATGGATATCTACTTATGCTATCATTAATATTTCTATTGATATTATTGATACTGATATTTCATTTTTTACTATTACCTCATGCGTACATAAATTTAGTAAATCAGCGCAAATTAACCAACAAATAATCATGATAATAGGCACTATCATCATGTTAATAAACCAATTTGATGGGGGGGGGGTAGGATTTTTACGCCACGTGTTCGTGTAGTCCCATATACATCTTTCTGTGTACAGTGTTTGTAGCTTTACCAAGACTTGGCCAAATTTCTTATCATTTTGATGATTCCAGAACCTTGCAATACACACAAATTCTTATATGCTAGATGATCAACCTTTTCTGGTCGATTCCACACCGTTTCTTTCACAATGCAATCGAATGACCAGAACTCAACTTCATCTTTAACCCTTTACAGCCAATGTGATTTCCTTATTGCTTACCGCTACCCGATGGGGAGCTGATGTTTGACAGAATCCTGGGTGTTTCTTGATTCTTGGGGATGTGGGAGGGGGGCTGTAGCTCCCCACTCCCTCATCCCTCACTTCTGCTTTATATGCCTACGTTAATGTTTTTTTTTTCTCTCTCCCTTTCTTTGGATTTTATATCTATAGACCCTTGTAAGGTTCCTAATCCGTGTATCAATGGTGATTGTAGCTATGAAGGATCAGGACCATACCAATGTGCCTGCCATGGTCAATACGAGGGCGATCATTGTGACGTCATTCCTGAACCAACCCGTGAGTTTTTTCTATTTTCCTCAAAATATCGTGTCTATCAAGTAAAAATTTAATTGAATGAAATTTATTAAATAGCGTTGAATTTAGTAATTGGCGGATTACCTATCGGATGTGGCAGGTTAAATAGTGAGTGCCAGTAAATGACAATAACCTATAAGTCATATTGGTTGTTTCGTTCTAGGTTTGATCGAGGATTACCCGGCATGGATGTTCATTAATTTACATTGTTAAATAGTTGTGGTACTTGCCTTAAAATTATTTTCAAGTTATTTTATCCGAGGAGACACCCCGTATAAGTGAATTGATATGGGAATGCATTTAATTTGTTCTAAGGGCGATGATAAACTTAACCTCACGATCTTTGAATTCTTGATGGCTCCTTGTAGCCCTTTACTTGATTTATTTGATTTATTTACCAACAGCAATACAGTAATACATTTCATTCAGTGTGTCTACATATACAAGAAGAGAAACCATTGGTTAGTAAAAGGGGCAAGATAATAGCACATGTGCTTGTCGGGCCTAACCCTTAACAGCTAAACAAAGTATATTGGTACAAATTAGTTTAGAAAACGTAACAAAACAAATATAATGAATTGCCGACTACAATACAATTTACAAATTGATAATGTAAAATATAATTTGAGTACATATGCAGATTATTATTTTTGATATTTCATTCATGATTTGTTCAACAAACCTATTTCTAGACCTTGTTAATCTGACATTAAAAGGTAATCTTTTCCAAAACTCTTTGCCCACAAAAGACAATAAAAATTGACCTTGTGTCGTTCTAAATTTTGGAAGACGTAATTGTCCACTTTTTTTTGTTTTGTGGAATAGCTTTGCTCTATAATGCCACAAAGCTCTACCTATGCCAATAATAATGATGTTAATAATAGTAACAATAATTTTAATTTATAAACCGCTTAATACGAAACACCTTCTCTTAGCGCTTTACAGGTATTATTACCCCGGTCATCGAATTCATTCACGCACATTGTGCACCATCTCCACTCTCTGGGGAATATATATATATATATATACCATAATAGTCACCGTGAGGATATAATTTACGACAATGACTAACACAAAGGCTTTCGTCATCCTACCAGTTAACCATTTCTCTCCTGGGTATGAAGTGGCAAATGTACATCATGAGATGATGGAGCGGATCCTAATCAAATGATTGGTAGAGAGCGTACACGTGACCAGGCATTTATTTTGCTTAACACGTAATTTTACTAATGACCGGTCATTGGTAAATGCTAATGAAAAATATGCTTAAAACAATTGATACACAACAATTTCATAATTTTTCTTCTACACTCGGTACCTTCGAAACAGTCCAAACACCCTCGGCTATAGCCTGGGGTGTGTTAGACTGTTCCCAAGGTACCTTGTGGGGGGTAATTCTTACTAATGCCCTCACTGCTTTGTTTTACTTTTATATTAATGCCTTGCCAAAAGACAGAAATGCCATATTGTCGATCGAACCCACGACTTTTGAAGTTCAAGTCAAGTGCTTAATTCAAAACTACGACACCTCTAACTCCTACGATTCTAATTTTTTTTAAATACAGTTCCTGTTGAAGTAGCCAATCATCCTAAGAACCAAACGGTGAATATGGGCACCACTGTACAGCTCACATGCGGCTTCAACAATGCTGAATCTTACGCGTGGTACAAAGATGGTCATCCTCTACCCAACAAGACAAATCAAAGCACTCTAGTTATACAATCCGTTTCCACAAGTGATATTGGATATTACTTCTGCCGAGGCTTTGGAAATGAACGATTTTTAGACACGGAGAGGGCATCTATCTACGTTGAAGGTGAGGTTCAGTTCAGTTCAGTTCAGTTTATTAATATCATCATTTCGCAGCCTGGGCTGAATTGCATGACAATTTACAATTAAAAACATATCATATTTATTTCACAATTGTTTCAAATATACTACTAGTTAAAATACCATATAATTAACAAAGACAATGAATTGTCATCAATAGTTAGATCACTTTCTAGTGACAATTCACAATATTAGCATTAAGAATAATTCAATGTATATATATATACAACAACAATATTTGCATTAATAATATTATCTAATTTGGTTTTGCATAATAGAATGTCGTGTTTTTGTCTTATCTTTCCATCAATCTGCATGCCCTATATTGCAGGACCGGAAACCTGTTTCTATTCCGGCGGGGTATAACAATATTTGGACCGCTTTGGGGTTATATTTTCCAAAGTGGTTATGTTCACGAGGAAAACTATAGATCCCTCGCGGTCTGAAAAACATATATTACATCCCCAATCCAATTAATATCAGTTAGATAGCCTCGATTTTAATTTGTTATACAACTAAGGGTTTTGTAACAGAAAAAACACAATATAGTGTGCATATATTCTTTTCCGAAGACCTAATTGGTGTATCTTTCATGCGATGTGTATTGAAAGATGGTATATTTTCTCAAGGCAGTTCAACTTGAAAGAGTCGTTTAAAAGGAATAAGAAAAGATTATAAGCAAAAGGTAACACAGATGTTCCTGAAACTACAGTGATCTATATAATTATATTAAGATGCCATGATGAACTTACATGTAATTTAACATTTGATATTCATTTAATCTTATTAGTATGTTGAATTCCTGATATAAATGTAAATATTTGTATACGCCTTGAGCATCTCTAGAGATGGATATGTTGTGCTTCATAAATACTGTTATTATTATTATTATACGAATTTAATATTTGACGTTTCTTTGATGCAGGTGTGACCAACATCCAACTTTCTAATTTGAAATTCAATCTCACTTCGAATGATGTCCTCTCTGAACAAACTTCCGCCCGCTATCTCGAGATATCACTCAACATCACGAAATTTGTAAGTACTAAGAAATATATTTATAGGAAAGATTGAAGACAAGGACAAAACATTGGATCCATGCTTAGAAAGACTTATATTGAAATGTGCCGTAATACAATCAGGTTATTTTGGTCTCAATCTCTAAAATGAACATTGTTTACCCTGTGATTAAAAATTTAAATGTTTGAAAGATAAAAGGGCCTTTGATATTTTGATCCAACGTTTGTAATTATTAAGCTTTATTAGCCTACAACGGTTGGAACATAATTTGAAAATGCTTTAAACTTTTCGCAGTAATACCATTATATCTCCCAAAATCATAACGCCTGTATCCAATCCATTATGTACCTTTTATGTTAATAGTCAAAAGAGGAATAGAAGAAGAAAAAAAAAATCAAAACAAAATGGTATTAATACACCATGATATATTTCGTTTTTTTATAGGTTCTTGAAGGTCTTAAGAATGATGCCGCTTTCAAGGATATGTCACCATCGGTGGTATGCAACAAGCTCACCCGGCAGGCAGTTGTGATTGCTGACCTGAATGTCTACATCAAGAATTCCATTCTGACTGCATTTCATGAACTAGATCTTGTTAGTCAAGTTCTTTACCGATTGGCTGAAAATTCCAGTGGTTTTCTCGATGTCAGCAGTGTAGAAATCGAGAACACGGGTAAGGATAAGTCAAGTCAATATTGACTTCTACTTACATAATAATTACGAAAAAATAGATTGTCATTTTACAACGACTGTTAAAGATTACACATAATTGTTGTCTGCATTTACAATTGCCATAGTGGCTCGGAAAAGAACGATGGCATGCATTTAAAAATAGTGAATATATTTTTGCAGGAAGTTTAGTGTCTTAACGATATTGTTTGTATAAACAGACCATTATGAGAACTCAAAACTGTCTTATTTCATCCAAAACGAACACAGTATTAATACCTTTAGTGCTTGCTCCTTATATTTGTTTTTTTCTTATATTTATGGAACCCAGCGATCTGTAAGAATATGACATGGACGTCATCGCGTTTTGGACTAAAAATCAATTTCCTAGAGGGTGAGAACGGAACATGGGCGAACTCAACAGAACCTACTGAAGTATGTCCATTCAACACAACGAACGGTAAATTACTTCTCATGCACGTTCTGCCTGCCTCTATCCCTCTCTGTATAAAATTCAACTGTAAATAGTTATTCCGAGTCTAGTTAATTTAAATGAACAAACGGGAAACTCTAGAAGACGAATTCCCAACAAATTTTGACGGAAGAAATTTACATTAATATATATGAACTTTAGACGATTTAAGTTTTCAAAAGCTATATATTTGTATTATCCAATAAATATGATTTTTGTCATCATTTTTTAAATGATTTTATCAAGACACTTTCCATTAAAAAAGATCAAAATATTTATTTAAATCAATAATAATATGGGGAATAGTAAATGTTTGTGAATTTGTTTGACAGCCACCCAACCAATCGGGCGTGCCATATGCGTCGGTGATCTGATTTCACAGAGTACATGGCGTCCCATGGATAACTGTGGACCATTCAGAAATGTCAGCGATTTACTGAGCCAATTTTCAGAGGTATTTTAAATATTGAGATATCTTTTTCAACCCTTTCAAGATTATTTTCTCGAGACCACTCATTATGGAATATTCGGGACCGATTGAAAGCAATTAGATTTTCACCAAGCCAATTTCAATGTGGTTTTAAAGTTTTTTACTGATTATACACAATCCTAGAAACGACATAACATTCGTTTGTTTGTTTGTTTGATTGATTTTATTTTGCGTTCAAAAAGATAAAAACTCAAATTCAAAGTAGAAAATTCGAACAATAACAAATACAATGAATAAAATGTTTACGAAAGTAATTGAATAAAAAATCAGCCCAATGAATAAAACAGAGATGAAAGCAGAACATTCAGTGATATTAAGTTGTTATACTTAGAAATGAAAACAGGTAGGCTAATACCTTCTCTGACTTGAGGCAGATTTTACCTAGTCTGTATTGTGAGCAACATTTGTAGATGAAAAAGGGCTCCTGCCACAAAAGTGGACACCCCCGCTCCTGTAGACAGAAGACTGATGTAAAAAGAAAGTTCATCTATACTTTTTATTTTGTTTGAATGACTCTATAGAATAATGAAAGCAAACACAATTGGACTGGTATTTAAATTGTTTGTGTGAAGGTTGAGGTATCAGATGAGAATGTTGCTAAGCTCAGTGAGGAGGTCAGTGTGTTGACAAGTAACACCGATGATATCGTCTCTGATGACATTTCTTCGATTGCAACTATAATTTCAAATATTGGTCAATTTACTCAAACGAACTACAGTGAAAAGGTAAGTTTATTATTTTAGTCTCGCGAATACAACTCTTTCTAAAAATATTTCATGTAATTTCGACTCTTTTTTTCAATGCAATTTGTTGTGAAACGTGTCCAGTAAATTACGACTCACTTTGTTTAATCTTTTCACTTGCTAATCTGGCTATCTTACTAAATTAAAGTCAATGTATTGGCCTGTCACTGTGAAGATTTGAATTTGCCATTTTATTTAAGAACTTGTCAAATCCGACTGTCCAAATTTTATCCTCAATCCCACCTATTTTTTAAAAATGTCAAGCTAATATACGCTACTGCATTCAGAATATGTAAGTGACGGTGCTTATATGATTTCGAATAACAGGTTACTGCATCCATTGTTGCAATAGTGAGTAACATTGCTCAGGTTAACTCAACACAACTTGAATCAGCATCAGACTCTGTTAGTAAAGTCGTCAGCGTATTTGAGAAGCGGATCAAGAGCATACCTGTAGAGGCCGGTGGAAATTTTACCATTCAACAACCAAATATTGCCGTGCAGGTACGTAGAAATGTTGATATTCTATGACGAATAAAACGCCGATTATAGCAGACCCTTTTCCCCTTAGCAGAGCAGCAAAGACCAATTATTTCCATCAAGAAGAATGTAAATAACTGTGAATATAGTTGATATCTACTAAAACTCCTGCTCAAAATAAAATATCTGTCAGTGAAACTTGCCATATAGTCTCCCTTTAAGCATTCGTTCTTGCACCTCAGTCGCATTATTTAAGAAACATTTAAAAACCCATTTGTTTTCTTTGTAATTGTCATCTTTTTTTTGGAGTGTAATGCACTTGGAGAGTATATAACAATTATGTTTGTATTTTAAAATGTAAAGCGCCTTGAGCATGTTCATGTAAAGGCGCTCAATAAATACCAATATGTATGTATGTATGCCAAAATGAGCTTCATTTCCCGATTAGAATACTTCGCCTCTTGAGTATCTAAATTTTAAGTGCATTTAGCGCTTTATAAATCCTGCATATACTCTAGTATTAATGGCAAAAGCAACGTTCATATTTGACTGTTTTCAAATTATATTTTTTTCTGAACTTTTCAGGTCAAAAGTGTATCTACCAATGCCATCTTAAAAGGCCTAGTCCTCTCGTTAACAGGAGACAGATCTGATCTGACCAATTCTGACACCAGCATCCAAACTTCAAAAGGAGATCATGCTGAAGCTACACAACCCAATAATATCGCTGTTGTCAACATACCATCTGCGATTTCTTTTGCTTTACCGTCGATATCTAGAGGAAGTTCTAATTCTGGCGGCTATGTTCGCGTGATCTTCAGCGTCTTTTCCTCACCAGCCCTTTTCATTTCTAAATCATTGAAGAACACGAGTGAAGGAACCAACCGATCTGCTAACACACCTGTAATATCACTGAGCATCGGAAACGAGACGATAGCAAATCTGACAGAACCCATCAATTTTACGTTTACCCCGATAGAGGTAGGCCCTAAGGAATGTCATTTTCGAAGTTTCTGCACAAAAAGATGTGCTTTCTCTCATCTTCAAGTATTATTGCCGTATCTTTCTTTCACATTTTAAAATGGGATCAAGAATTTACCCAATAAGAAGTGTCAAAATTGATCACGTGTGCGTGCATTAATTACTTAAGCCAGACCGTGAGAAAATATTTAGTTGCGACTCAGCCTGCCGGTGAGTAAGCGGGGGGAGGGGGTCCAATTTTTCAGGAAATATTTTGCGCCGGCTCAGCCAGCCTAATTTGTGAGAAACTTTTTCTTTCTTTCTTTTTTTTTTATTTGGGGGGGGGGGGGGGAGTGGGCAGGCCCGTCGACCTCCTCCCTCGTGGATCCGCGCCTGCTCTCAAACATGTATTATTTGTATCGTATGCGATTCTCTTGTATCTATATCAGACAAGGGGATGCATTATGTGTTTCTTAACAATAGTTGAACTCCTATGAAAACAACTAATAGTCATATGCACTATATTTTATATTTGAATTCCCTTACAAGACTGATCTAACGAATCCGTCGTGTTCATACTGGGATGTTGGCTTTCGTGACTGGTCTCAAGAAGGGTGTCATCTTATTTCGGCATCTGGAATTAGACCACCTGATGATGATAACTGTGATCCTCCTTCTGATGAGAAGGAGAAGATCGTTTGTGGGTGTAACCATCTCACCAACTTTGCCGTCCTTATGGTAAGATCTTTCTCATCTTTATTTGTCAGAGCACGTTGCCTGAGAATCCCGAGGGATTGCATTTTATCTCTCCCCCATTGGAAATACTTTCATCTTTAACGTTGGAAGTTGCGAGGAATATTTCTTTCCAGGAAGAGACTTCCACATTTAAACAACGATCCTCGGATTTTTGTGGGAAGTGCCCGCTATTGTCTTTCTATACTGAAGCCCTTGTAAACACACAATGTAATCGCGGTCTATTTAAATTTCTATAGTTCTTCATTAATTTTAGAGATAAAGTTTATTTAAAAGAGAGAACGTAGCGTTTGATTGAAGTGATTTCATTTGTGGATAGTTTGAGCATTTTTCTTGTTTCTTGTATTTTCTCGCTTATGATCTTCCTTGTCCTCTTCCTTTTCTTGTTTTTTAATTTCAGGAGTGGATTTTTTGGTTGGTGTGGGATGGGGGTTCTCACATGGGGTGTGTCCATCCAAGGCGACAAATTAATGACAGCAATCCTAACTAACCTAGAACTCACACATATATGTTGGGTTTTCATATAGCTCTATGTTTTGGTTGAGTGTATATAATGAGCTGGATAATAATATTGGTGATAAATTTATTCTTTTTGTAGGATACTTCCAGAGAGGATGGGCCTTCTGAGCAAGCATACGAAGTTCTAACGTACATAGGATGTTGTATTTCAATAGTAAGCCTACTTGTTACCCTTGCAACATATATATCAAATAGGTAAGAGTCTAGTCCAAATTATTTTTTTAAGGTTATCCATCTCATAAATATCTATACAATTATAGTAAAGCGTCTGGATAATTATTTTACTTCAGATTTGTTGTTTAAACACAGATGCGGGATCACGTTGCGTCAAGAAATAAAACAAGACAAATTCTCCCATGTGCATCCGCCATTAATTCACTATAGGAAAAGGATGTAATTATTAATGACATATTACGATGAAATAAAAATAAAATATAAACAATTGTCAACTGAATGATATAGATCTACTATAGCCCCAAACTGTAATTGGATTATCTTCCTATTAATACATTGTAGTAATAATGTCATCATGTTTATAGCAAGGCTTTAAAAAAATAATTTCAGAAATTGACCTCTATGACCATTGACCTTTGACCTACTTACCAAAAATCTTATCATATTGTCTTCCAACGATGCCACATACTATTACAAAGCTTGAACCCTATATCTCGAGTGGTTCTTGATAAATTATATCGTGATTGCAAGGCTGATAGTAGTGTATCTAGAATTTCGGAAATTGACCTATTAACCCCAAATCTGATCAGATTGTCTTCCTATATGGTAATACATATTGTCACTAAGTTTGACCCTCATATCTCTAGTGGTTCTGAAGGTATCAAGATACCGAGGCCAATACCTGAAATTTCATAAGTTCACCTCTGTGACCTTTGACCTAGTCACTCCAAAATCTAATCGGATTGTCTTCCTATGGTGATACATATTATTATAAAGTTAATATCTCAGATAGTTTTGGAGAAATTGCAGTATTAAACGAAAAAGCGGTACGGACGAACTGACGGACAAATTCTGGATGCTGCATATTTTGCTATTGCCTTTAAAATCATTAATCTCTAGCACCAATTTGTTGTATTTCTAAATAATAATATATGCATTACATTCATAAATGTATTAATCAAATACAAATTAACTTTATATTTTTGTTAACTGAAAGAGTTCTGAGGGGAAAACAGACCAACCAGATCTTTATTTGCCTGTGCCTGACGTTACTCTGTCTCTACGTATCGTTCATTGTCATGATGTCCCTGGACAGCGCCAAACGTCAATGTCATGTAAAGGCAGGTCCATGCGGGTTCATTACAGCGCTCGTTCACTTCTTCGTTCTATCTTCGATCACGTGGATGGGTGTGGAGGGATACAATACTTATCTCATCATCGTCAAGATCTTTGATACCTACATTCCACAGTTCATGGTCAAAGCTGGTGCCGTTGCTTGGGGTATAACCATTTTTAAAATCATTACAAAATTATATGGGTTTTTAATGGATACAGAATATTATTTTAGATATTTATATATATATATAAATATATATATATATATATATATATATATATTTTGGATAAGGCAGACTAATGGAACTATGCAGACTATTTTGCTCTGCCTATAAGCATTGAGCACTGTACGGATGAATAGACCAAATCTAAGTATATATATTTATTTAATTTAGAGTGATTTATAGAATAAAATACATATGAAATGTATATCAACAACGATAATATTAAATTACCTGCATTTAAAAGAGTTGTATTCAATGATTGCAATATGCATGCATGATTTCTTCTTCGTGAAAGGGTTTCATTACCATCTTTTTTAAAATATGTGACATTTTGGGGTAGGCAGATGATTATCTGAAACGGGAGGGTGAATTTTGCCGACTCTATTGATGCTTAATTTCACAGTATCATGGCTTTACAGCGTAAAAGTTTTAGATGCATGGTCACATCTGGGGCAGGCCATTTGTGATGTCTACATAATCGTTCAAAACGGCTTTCCATTTAAATAAGATCTGTACATCTGTCGAGCGATCCACAAATTGATCGTTGTACTCTAGAAGAAGAAAAACACAAACGAGGTCTTTATACATCTTATCTGAATGCCTGGATGCCACATGACCCCCCGCCCCCCCCCCCCCACTCAGTGTTATTTAGGGTACGCATATGCTCGTTCCCTCTTTTTGAAAGCACCCCTCTATCTGAGGACTGCCAACATTTCCGATCCCCCCTTTCGCGGGCTTTTCGCGGGCTTTTCCTGCCTTGGAGACCCTCCTAAATCAGGAAAAATGCTCAATGTACTCCCCTAAATTCGGAATTATTTCTCAGGAGTCCAAAAAGATGAGAGAAAAAAAAAGAAAAAACACCCCCTTTTTAAAAAAATCTCCGGGTGAAAAGTCAAATAAATCCCTTTTTTTACAATCCTCGGGCCGGATTTTGTCGCACGAAAAGTACCCCTTTACCGGACATTTTGGTAACAGGCATGCGGTCATTCCGACCTCTGAGTGGGGGGGGGGGGGGCGGGCATGACCCCCTTTGCTATGTTATCTAAGCGATTGTAATAACAATTACCATCTGCACCCTTTCCTTTCACTTTACTTAAATCACACAATGGCGATTGCAAACAGGCATTTTATCTTAACCTCCTGTTACGGAAAGACCTTAAAACTGTCCATTGACATTAATATAATTAATCATAATTGTCTTCCCCCCTTTTTCTTTTTTTTTATTATTTAAGGTATTCCTGCAATGATTGTCATTATAACTGGAGCCATTGCCCAGGACAAATACGCGCACGAAGATCTGTGAGTAGTTTACAAACCTGTTAATATCATAATCTCCAAACAGAAATATATTTTACAATGTTTTGTGGTATTATAACACGGCCAGTTGGGCCTTTCGTGACAAGGTTATAATTTAAAAAAAAATAGAGTTTTATTAAGAAAATAGGAAGGAGCATAGTGATACGACAATATCTTGTTATATTTATTTAAACAAAATTATTGCAGCACATTTGATTTTCATACAGCGTTCCGTCTCCTTTTATAAATTTGGCTTCAAAAAGCAATCTCGGTCTTGTATGGTTCGCTTAATTAAAAACTGACATGACATTTATGTTACTTTTGAAACAAAAATACATGCCACAGGATTTGAAATATTAAATATGACTGCAGGGCCCTCAGGGAGAACAGTTTGAATACTGATGAGGCTCCCTGGGTAAACAAGACATATTATTATTATTATTATTATTATTTCAAATACCTGTGTAGAAATGGCTCAGTCGGTAAAGCGTCTGCCTGAAGTACCAAAATTCGAGTTCCAACCAGGGACGGATGACTGAAGCTTGCGTTGTGTGCTAACGAGCCCCACCCCTATTTCATAGACGCACGCTTTGTTTAATTGGAGAACACTCCGTCTATTGGGTTGGATGTTAAATGGTGACCCCCTGTAGAGGAGAGTCACAAACTTTGCAAGTTTAGAACCAACCGCACTATTCGTATTTGAATGGGGGAAACCCCGCTGTAGTGGTCCCCCTTCACACTCTCGATTAGATGAGACAAGAGTTACAGTGATTCAGTTTGCTTTTTACCTGCCAGGCGCAGGTGATGCCAAATACCCAATAGTAATAAGAATGGGAGCCCGCCCGCCCCCCCCCCCCCCCACTCAATGTTATTTAGGGTACGCATATGCTCGTTCCCTCTTTTTGAAAGCACCCCCTATCTGAGGACTGCCAATATTCCGAACCCCCCTTTCGCAGGCATTTCGCGGGCTTTTCCTGCCTTGGAGACCCCCCTAAATCAGGAAAAATGCTCAATGTACCCCCCTAAATTCAGATTAATTTCTCAGGAGTCCAAAGAGATGAGAGAGAGAAAAAAAACACCCCCTTCTTAAAGAAATCTCCGGGTGAAAAGTCAAATACACCCCTTTATTTACAATTCTCGGGCCGGACTTTGTCGCACGAAAAGTACCCCTTTACCGGACATTTTGGCAACACGCATGCGGTCATTCCGACCCCTGAGTGGGGGGGGGGGGGGGGGGCGGGAATGGGGTGTAACAAAGATTAGTGTATTATTACAATTTGACGCTGGGGGAACGTTTATCTTTCGTAGAATTAGTGCTAAATGATTTTCATTTTTTAATTTTTGATTTAATTTTACTGGACCTCTAGATGTTTTCTCCAATTGTGGGCTCAAATCGGTGGTCTCTTTATTCCCATGACAATCATCATCCTGTTCAATGTCGTCATCTTTGCCCTCGTCGTCCGTCAACTGATGAAGTCTTCTAATGTCGCTGGTCGGGTCGAGAGAGAGGCCAAGGTGGAACATAGAGAG
The DNA here is from genome assembly GCF_000002235.5 of Strongylocentrotus purpuratus. NCBI lineage: Eukaryota > Metazoa > Echinodermata > Echinoidea > Camarodonta > Strongylocentrotidae > Strongylocentrotus > Strongylocentrotus purpuratus. The sequence continues at coordinate 33,653,058 of NW_022145603.1, read as the reverse complement.
AGCATCGAACGGGTTCAAAATGCAATCTGTATCCTCCTTCTGCTTGGTCTTACATGGATCACTGGATACTTTCTGATGATGCGAGAATTCAGTCAGGTGCAGTAGAAAGAACAATATCCATAAGAGAATCATAAATTAATCGCATTTTCTATTGTAAACATTGTAAAAGTTTATAGTTTACTGTTACAGGAAAGTTTAGAAATATCATAAAAACGAATATACTTTTATATCATATAATGTGCTCGAGGTTGAGTGTTCGAACGGGGAACCGTTATAAAGACGTAATGATACTTCTGTTTCAACCGCCACATTTTCGTAATGATTATCTTTATTCCATGTTATCCCAGGTGGTTGAGCCCATCTTCATTGTACTGAACTCATTTCAAGGACTGTTCATCTTCCTGCTCTACTGTGTTCGTAAACCAATGGTTCGTAAGCAGTGGGGACTGACCTGTCTTGCAGCAAGAATCAGGAGACAAGATGTTACCACATCGAGTAGCGGCACGCATAGCTCTAAGAATACGTCCTCGTCAGCAGCAACTGATGTTGTCCTTGTCAGCATGAGCAAGATACCGAAAGAGAAGAGCATCGAGACATTCGTGTAATGCTTTGAGTGGAAATACTTACATTTGATGAAAACGAATTCCTGATTGTGTGATTATAGTTGTTAAGTAATTTGTGTTATGGGAAATGAAATACATCGCAATTGGAACGAAGATACATAAAAGTAAATTCTTCAAATATTTTCACCATGTTCAAAGGGATGATCACATGGGTAACTTGCTTTAGTTACCATTTTGACTCAATTAGACTGGGCTATCAATCCAATTGTAACATTCCCTGTAAATCTGAACTTTGGATAAAAAGATGACCAACATGTATATATTTCATGATTGAGCGATTCAACAGTGAACATATGATTTATTCAAAAGTGTTCCAGAGTGATTTTTATTAGAGAGCATTCCCCCTTATATACGGATTTAAAGAAAAGATTTTTATGAAGGAGGAAATCGTTGTTTGACGTGCATTGTGCATTAAAGGAGAGGTCTCTATTTTGATGTTGTTACTTTAAACTCTATCTCTTTAGACCCTATAGAATTTTATAGTATTTAGTATTATATTCCACATACTAAGAATCTTGCTCTACGATTGGTCAAAAGTAAATCACGTGATGAAAGATAGATCGCCCATTATTGGTGGGAGAAGCAAAAAGTTCGTTACATTGTGTAGATAGTACTACTATCTACACAGTGCAACGCACTTTCACTGAAGATAGAGGTACTTTCTACAAAGGGCAACGCACTTTCACTGGACGACCTGATTCATGACTTCGAGCTGAACGGACGGTTTGAGCGGAGCTCCTGCCATCCATTAAGATTACACGTTACACAACGCAAATTATGGCATCCCATGGCCCGAGGCCCACTACCCGACAAACAGCAAGTAAGCAGCCGGCCCCATCGGCTCCCCCGACTGACAAAGTTCGTTCGCCTACCTCGACTGACAAAGTTCGTTCGCCTACCACCCCGGATCCCTCTAATGCGGTTTTACAACGAGACATTGCAGACTTTTCAGATAAAATATTATCTAAACTTGATAATATCAATACCGAGCTACAATCATTTCATCGTCGCCTAACAGATGTGGAATCTTCAGTTGAATTTAACTCTGCCAAAATATCTGAAGTAGAAAATTCCATACCAGCTAGCATCGCGCCCCTTCAAGAGGAGATATCTAATCTAAAAGAAAAACTTCTTCTGATGGAAATCTACAACAGAAAACCAAATCTACTATTCTACGGGGTTGAAAGCGAACCAAACGAGGATATCTATCGCACGCTTTGTAAAGTTTTCATCCATCTTGGAATAGATGAGGAAACCGCCAAACAGATCCAAATGATCAACGCCCACAGATTACCCTATCGCAACCAACCTAGGACCCCAGACGCCGGTGCCCCAGCCCGTTCCCGACCCGCTCCGATAATCGCTAAATTCGTCAAGATGCCAGACAGAGATCTCATTCTTTCTTATTTTGAGAACCAAAGACGCCCGAAGGAAACATCGCAGCAACTAGGAAACGCAGCGGAAATGCGACATGCACCACCGCCTGCCCCTCGAATAACGGTCAGGACGGACCTCCCTCCCACTCTGAAGGCTCATCGCGGCCATCTTGCTGAAATTGGTTACAAGTTGCGAAAGGAGAAAAACCAATCTACGAGAATAAAGTTGCAAGGTGCTAAAATCGTCCTCCAATGGAAGGAGAAAGGCTCTACCACATGGAATCCCTACAGAGAATGAGCAAAATCAACGTTTTACCAGGTGACACAATAATTATTCATCTTTTAATTTGAGGTCCGAAAAACGAAATTTGATATAAGTGAGTAAAGTAAACGAGAAGTTTATGAAATCATACTTATAATTATATTCTATGTCACTTTAATATCACTGTACATTGCTTGCATCGAGTTTCAAATGCCTTGCTTAGAAATAAAAATAATACATGAAAAGTAAATCTTTGTTTTGAATTTTGAATTTCTGAAGCAATTTTGTAATCAGGACTCTGATTTTTGCTTATGCTCTAAGATAAAACTAAAGTGCTTCCTTTTTTCATATTTTTTGTTACAAAAACCATGAATTTGGTCGATATATTTACAGGAAGCCATTTCATGTAACGTGTGAAGAAAAAAGGGGAAAAAGAAAGAAAGAAAAAAAAAATACTGTTAAAACCCTAGAGATCAACGAAAAGTACACCCGTTAGGTTGGAGGCATGTATTTTCCATCGCTGTACTTGATGAATGGAAAGTTTAAACCCAAGCATTTGCCAACTCCAAACTCTTTACCAAATGTTGGAGGTATTACATTATATTATTACTGCAATTTCCAAAGGTAAAACCTGATTATAAACATCATTCAATTCGCAGTCCACCGCAGGATATATTTATAACTAAGAATGTACATGTAGCTCTGTATATTTTTGGCCCCGCCCACCTTTTTTCTCACGGGGTATAGACCACCCTATAGACCGTAGAGTAGTACATGGCCGATAAAGCTACCATCTAACCATGGACCCTTGGACGTCACTTAATTCGCAGGTTAGAAGTTACATATTTTCCAACCCCTCCCCACCCCCACCCCCACCCCCGTTGGGTTATGGGCAAGTATTTGTGTCAAAGTACATCTTGCTTTGAATTACGGAAGCTTTTTGTAACAGGATTTTGATTCGTGTTAACCCCTCTCTTTTACAGCATATTTCCACGTTAGATTGTTCCATTTACAGCAACATTAACCTTGAATATAGTCGTTAAAGCAATATATAAACCCTTGGACTTAAATACATGTATCTGAACGGGTAACCGACCATGGAATCATTGCATACTAGACCATTAATGTCACCCAATTATGGTTAAACTATTTGCATGCCGACAGAAAGGTTTAAAGAAAATCTTTGTTTTGCAGGGTCACCTGTATCAATCACAAAGCCTATATTTGTATGAAATGCTTATCAAACTGTATCAAATATTTGGGCTCGTCGTTCAAGTGCGTGTAACGTTGGAACAGGGCGCGGCTTTTCCGCGCCACGGCTGACCGATCCTCACATCGGTCCGCTGTGACGCCCTATCACAAAGATAATTGACGCTTTGAGCGACGGGTTCATTAATTGAGCAGCCTAACCTTCATTTCAAATCTGCATTTTAAAAAAAAAAAAAAATGTTTTTTGTGTGCGTGTTTTGCTTTTTTGTGACTGGAAAATTCTGGAAAATTCTGGAAAACTCGATTGTCCAAATACGTAAAGCAGTCGAACCCTGGAAGAATTGTACGTTGTCACGAATACTAAATTGTCATGATTGTATACCTTTCAGGAGTCATACGGTAACATTTTTTTTTTTAATCATACAGGAATTTATTGCATACCCTCCACTGGGCTGGGGGCTGGAGACAAGTTTTTTTATTTTTTTATTTTTTTATCAACCTTTGATCTTGATTACTGGGTTTGTCAAGAACGAACTCCTAACTCTAGGTCAATAATTATTATCTGTATAGCATTCAATTGTTTTGGGTCCATCTGTTTTATTGTAGTTGACTGAACTTAATTTGATGACCGGGAATTCATGTCAAAACCCTCTTTGCCACTTAATAATTGTACTCCGAATTGTCATTGCTATCAAGCATTATGTCATGGTCTGCTTTAGCATGCACGAATATTTTTTCGTCTGCACAACGAATCTCTTAGTTTTGCAAAACACCTGTGTCAGTCACACCATTCATGTATGATGGGCTTATTAAACTTACTGTAACAAATATATGGACTTATCGTTTACGTGTTTCTAAAGTAGGAACAGGGCGTGGCTTCCCCGCGCCACGGCTGACCAATCTTCATGTTGGTCCGCAGTGGTGCTCTATCTCAGAAATACGCGACGCATGGGTGCGATGGGTCCATTGTTTGACCAGTCTAAATTTCTTTTCAAAACCGCATTAAATGTGTAAAGCATTTGAATCTTGAGAGAATTGTATTGTTGTCACTAATCTCAAATTGTAATGACCTTTCGGGGGTCATGCAGCTCCATTTTGTATCATGCAGGAATGTATAGCTTACCCTCCACTGGCCTAGGGGTCGTAGACAAATTTGTATTAACCTTTGATCTTGATTACTGGGATTGTCAAGAACGAATTCCTCACCCTTTATCAATAATTATCTGTATAGCGTTCAACTGTTTTGGATCCATCTGTTTTATTGTGGTTGACTGAAATTGTTTTGATGACCGGGAATTCATGTCAAAACCCTCTTTGCCACTTAATAATTGTACTCTGAATTGTCATGCTATCAAACATTATGTCATAGTCTGCTTTAGCATGCATGAATATTTCTCATCTGCACAACGAATCTCTTTGATTTGCAAAACACCCGTGTCAGTCACGCGATTCGTATATGATGGGCTTATTAAAATGTAACAAATACATGGGCTTATCGTTCACATGTGTCTAACGTTTGGGCGTGGCTTCTCCGCGCCACGGCTGACCAATCTTCATGTTGGTCCGCAGTGGTGCTCTATCTCAGAAATACTCGACGCATGGGTGCGATGGGTCCATTGTTTGACCAGACTAACTTTCTTTTCAAAACCGCATTAAATGTGTAAAGCTTTTGAATCTTGAGAGAATTGTATTGTCACTAATCTCAAATTGTCATGACCTTTCGGGGGTCATGCAGCTCCATTTTGTATCATGCAGGAATGTATAGCTTACCCTCCACTGGCCTAGGGGTCGTAGACAAATTTGTATTAACCTTTGATCTTGATTACTGGGATTGTCAAGAACGAATTCCTCACCCTTTATCAATAATTATTTGTATAGCGTTCAACTGTTTTGGATCCATCTGTTTTATTGTGGTTGACTGAAATTGTTTTGATGACCGGGAATTCATGTCAAAACCCTCTTTGCCACTTAATAATTGTACTCCGAATTGTCATGCTATCAAACATTATGTCATAGTCTGCTTTAGTATGCATGAATATTTCTCATCTGCACAACGAATCTCTTTGATTTGCAAAACACCCGTGTCAGTCACGCGATTCGTATATGATGGGCTTATTAAAATGTAACAAATACATGGACTTATCGTTCACATGTGTCTAACGTTTGGGCGTGGCTTCTCCGCGCCACGGCTGACCAATCTTCATGTTGGTCCGCAGTGGTGCTCTATCTCAGAAATACTCGACGCATGGGTGCGATGGGTCCATTGTTTGACCAGCCTAACTTTCTTCTCAAAACTCAATTTATTTGTTTATTTTTAATTTTTTGGTTTTCGTATGTGACAATTATCATGTTGGAAAATTCGATTGTCCAAATGGGTAAAGCATTTGAATCTTGAAAGAATTGTACGGTTGTCACTAATCCTAAATTGTCATGATTGTATTCCTTCCAGGGGACATGCAGTAGAACTTTGTATCATGCAGGAATGTATTCTTTACCCTCAAATGGGCTTGAGACAAGTATTCGTTATCCTTTGATCTTGACGACTGGTATTATCAAGACCGAAGTCCTCACTCTTTATCAATCATTATTATCTGTATAGCATTCAACTGTTTTGAGTCTATCTGTTATATTGTAATTGACGAAACTTTTTTCTTTTTTATGATAAGCGGAAATGTCAAAACCCTCTTTGCCATTTAATATTATTGTACTCCGAATTGTCATAACAGTTATCAAGTATGTACATACGAGCCTGCCTTAGCATGCATGTATCTTTCTAATCACCTGTGTCAATCAAAAATACATTCGCAATTTCGTGTGCTTATAACCTTAACAAATACATGGACTTATCGCTTACGCGTGTCTGACGTATAGGAACAGGGCGTGGCTTCTCCGCGCCACGGTTAACCGATCTTCACATCGGCCCGCTGTGGCGCTCTATCACAAACATACTCGACGCATAGAGCGATGGGTCCATTGTTTGAGCAGCCTTACTTTCATTTCGAATCTACATTTATGTTTTGGTGTGTTTTACTGTTTTGTGACCAATAATAATGGAAAAAAACATTTGAATCTTGAAGGAATTGTACTTTTTCACTAATGCTAAATTGTCACGATTCTATACATTCGGGTGTCATGCAGCTCCATTTTGTATCATGCAGGAATGTATATAGCTTACCCTCCACTGGGCTGGAAGCTGGAGACAAGTTTTTATTGACCTTTGATCTTGATTACTGGGATTATTAAGACCGAACTCCTCACTCTTTATCAATAATTATTATCTGTATAGCATTCCAAAAATTTGAGTCTATCTGTTATATTGTAATTGACTGAACTTTTTTTTGTTTTTGTTTTTTTTGAGCGGGAATGTCAAAACCCTCTTTGCCATTTAATATTATTGTACTCCGAAATGACGTTATTGCTATTAAGCATCATCTCAGAGTCTGCTTTAACATGCATACATTTTTCTCCTCCGCACAACAAATCTCTTTGTTTTGCAAAACTCCTGTGTCAATCACAAAATCCATTGTTATAGACTGAACTAGTTTTGATGAGCGGGAATGTCAAATCCCTCTTTGCCATTTAATAATCGTACTCCGATTTGTCATTATTGTTATCAAGCATTTTGTTTCATCCCAGCCCCTCTATTTTGCGTGTCAAAAATACACCCTTTACTCGGGCGGTCGGGCTCCGCTCTGTTGCTCCTAAGCAATTATTGTAACTGTGACCAAGATGGGTCTTATTGTATTTTTATTTGTGTTATATTTTGAAGTTACCCGCACACTTGCACTTCGTACACACACAAACGCACCAGCATCACACATGCAGTTGCTCATCCTCCAAATTTTCGGTACTTTACATAATACGTATCGTTAAATGAATTCGCACGCGCACACTCCCGATATTCTTGTCGACGATATAAACGAGAGCAAATACTACACACCCCAAGAATTCAAAAATTCATTTTCTTACAAACCAGACAATATTTCACTTTTACGTATAAACTCCAGAAGTCTGAACAAAAATTTCGAATACGTTGAAAACCTTTTACACTCTTTAAATAATTTTGGATTTTCCGTCATTGGAATAAGTGAGACATGGTTACATCAGAATTCTCCAGATATGTTCAATTTGCCTAATTATAAGTTGATTAGGGCGGACCGCAAAGGAAGAAGAGGTGGCGGTGTTGCGTTTTATATTACACAAAACATAAACTTCAAAATCCGTTCAGATATTAAACTAACACAAGATGAATCCTTATTTATCGAAATTAATAACTCAAATGCCAAAAATGTCATCATAGGTTTGATTTATAGACCCCCTGATTCTAATTGTGATTTATTCTGTGACGAACTGGATTTTTATCTTCATAAAATAGGGGATGAAAATAAACACAATTTTATCCTTGGTGACTTTAATATCAACTTCTCACCCTCATCTGATAACAGTAACTCAACCAATTGTATGCAGTTGATGCATTCATACGGCTTTTTTCGATTATTAATAAACCCACCAGAATAAATCCACATTCATCAACTCAGATTGACAATATTTTTTCAAACGTACATAACAACAAAACCATCGGTGGAATATTGTGTTCTGAAGTGTCGGATCACCTACCCATATTTTTAACTTGTGAATGCAAACTATCTGGCCGTAAATCATTTGATGAGCTTATATATCGCAAAGAATCCAAACGTAATATAGAATTGCTGAAACAGGATTTATTTTTCGAGGGATGGGCTGAGGTATATAGTGTAAATGATGTCAATACTGCATATAAACATTTTAGTAACAAATTGCAATATTATTATGAAAAGAATATTCCTTTAGGCAAAATGAGTAATAAGCGAAATAAACCCAGGAATCCTTGGATAACTAAAGGTTTATTGAAATCAATACAAACACGCAATCGCCTCTACAAATTACATTTACACAATCCAACTGACACTAACCTAAACACATATAAAATTTATCGAAACAAATTAACAAAACTTATCCGTACATCCCGTAGATTGCATTTTTCTAATAAAATAAAAAAGGCCAGTTCAAACACAACTGCAACTTGGAAAATTATCAAAGAGGTAATGGGGAAAAAAACGAATCCCCACCCACGGATAATATCACATTAAATGGCACTAAAATACATGATCCTAGTCTTCATGCAAATTCATTTTACTCATTTTTTTACGAATATCGGCCCTGAACTCGCCAGCAAAATTAATAGAACTCACGCACACTTTAAAGACTATCTTTCCAATCAAAACCAAGAGTCCCTCTTTTTAAATCCGACAAATCCTAGCGAAATTATTAACATTACCCAATCTCTTAACAACTCAAAATCGCACGGTTTTGATAAAATAAGTATGTCTCTCCTAAAAGAAATAATGTATCCACTTGCAAAGCCTTTAACTCACATATTTAATCACTCGTTATCGCAAGATGTTTTCCCTGATCTATTAAAACTAGCTAAAGTCAACCCCATTCTCAAAAAAGATGATCCTCACGAAATTAGTAACTATCTTATCCAATTTCCCTACTCCCAAGTATATCTAAAGTCTTAGAAAAGATCGTTCATAATAGGCTACACAAATTGATCACTAAACACAAAATACTCAATTCAAATCAATATGGCTTCAGAAAAAATTACTCAACTGACTTAGCATTAATTCAAATTTATGACAAAATTACAAGTGCCATAGCTAACAAAGAGCATGTTATAGGTATATTCTGTGACTTTAGTAAAGCATTTGATACGCTCAATCACGCTATTCTACTCTCCAAACTCAGTCATTACGGAATTCGGGGTCAGCCACTCTTATGGTTTAAAGATTATTTAACAAACAGAAGACAATATGTTACATTTAATAGTTATGATTCTGATCCTCTTTTAATTCAATGCGGTGTTCCTCAAGGCTCCATCTCAGGTCCACTGTTATTTCTTCTTTATGTAAATGATATTATCAATACATCCCCCCTTCTTTCTTTTATCTTATTTGCCGATGATACAAATATCTTTTATTCCCATAAAGACCTTAATTCGTTAAACAATACTTTGAATTATGAAATTAACAAAGTATCAGATTGGTTTAAATCCAATAAACTTTCACTTAATACAAAAAAGACTCATTTCATGTATTTTGAACATCATTCTCATAATACAGAAACACCTATATATATTAAAATCGATGGTATGCTACTAGAGAAGAAAACTAATTCCAAGTTTGTGGGTGTTCTTATAGATGAAACCTTGACTTGGAATGATCATTTACACCAAGTAACAATGTGCATTTCCAAAAGTATTGGAATAATCTCCAAGTTAAAGTTTCTTCTACCCCATGCAACCTTATTCCTACTATATAATTCGCTAGTTCTCCCGTATATAACATATTGTAATAGTGTATGGGCAAATTGTGGTTCGACAAAAATCAATTCTATTTTCAAACTGCAAAAGAAAGCCATACGTATTTGTACAGGTTCGCATTTCTTAGCTCACACTGATCCTTTATTCTATAAACTTAAAACACTAAAAAATTTCGATCTGAACACTACTCAAGTAGCAGTTATTATGTTTAAGTACATTAATAATCTGCTTCCACCATCCTTTGATAACATGTTTAGGTTTAATAATTCCGTTCATTCATACTCTACTCGCATATCTGGAAACTTCCATCTTACAAACCCCAAATTATCAATAACACACAAATCTGTTAGACATTCTGGCCCGGACATTTGGAATGATTTACCCGACAACATAAAGTCTTGTTCAACCATCTACTCCTTAAAAGCTACACTTAAACGACAAATAATACAATCATATGCTCCCCCTCTCTAAATTAGTATAACAAAACCGTGACTTATTTATTCTTTATCATGCAACTGCTCACTGCACCTGCACTTGCACCGCACCCTCTTGGTCACTCAGTTTTTCGAAGAGAGTTATGTCGCCAATTCTTTTTACGAGGCCGCCATCCATCTTCAGCCTAACCGCTCACGATGGTGGTCTCCTGCGTTCCAAATTACCTCTCTAATTTATTGAAAATATTTCATATTTCTTATGTTATTGTATGCTTCGTACATGTTTATCGAATGATATAATTGAACATGATTTTTCATTTTATTACTTTTGTAAACATTGTATTCATTGTATTTGTTATTGTTCGAAATTTTGTACTTTGACTTTGAATTTGTATATTTTTGAACGCAGAAATAAATCAATCAAACAAACAAACAAACAAACTGAAGATTATCCAAAAGCGCACTAAAACAGGCGTAATTAAGCGCATTACCAATGAGCGCAATTAAAACGAACACATGCGCGCACCGTACCCTCAAGGGGTTGGGTTAAACTACTGTTTTACTTTTTTGGTGTGAATTTGGGCATGGTGTCTTTTATGTAGATGCATACACGTCCTTTTATTTTGTAGTTAAATTGTTTTAGATGTGGAATATAAAGCAAATAATCACCTTTTGGTTTCAGGTGATGGCAAACTATCACTTCCTCGTCGATCAGAATGTATACGGTATCTTTTCTCATTTTGCTTTCGTTCTTCATATCTAATCTGGTATTTTTTTTTTAGATGTGTCCATAACAGTAAATTGATTAATTTAATGGGAAAGGCTAGGGCAAATAAATCGTTTTCATTCTTTTCTTTTTTTTTATAATATAATGTTTTTATAATTTATTATATGTATGTACACTATATACAGATGAAATATACATATACAGTTACCCACGAGAAGAGATATAAACAATGTACAGTCAAAGATGTGAAGAATAGACAAAGTAAAGAGTAGATTAAATCAGTAAGAGTTCAGTACAAAGTTTCCAACAAGTGATTTTAACTCTCTAAAGTTAAAGCTTGTTTATAGCTAAAGAATTCCATCTCAGTTTCTGTGAATTACTTTACTCTTAAAATCCACAACCGTTCTGCTTTTTCGCAAGTGATAATCATTAAATTTGTCCAGTATTGTATGTAAGTAAAGCAATATTCTTCACTTCTTCAAGACAACAGGTATATTATTTCAAGTTTTAAATTAATTGATAAAGGTCAGTTATCTCAAGAATGCGATTAATGAGATACTGTATATATAATGTATCAGCATGTGCTTTAAAGGAAATATTACAAATAATTCCCAAAGATTATTTCTGGAACAGCATAATTTCATCAAGTCTCTTTTGTACTGCATTTCGCCATCCAAGAACTATATAATTCAAACTTGGTAAGATTATTAATGACTGTAATATCTCTTGACAGAGTTCCAAACGTTACCAATATGTGGATTCCATGATAAGTTATTGTTAATTTTTTATTGTAAGACCTCAATATACTTTAAACTTTTTCTATTTTCAGGACTATAAAGATTTGATCAAGCAGATACCGCAATGAGTACCTGAAAATCATGTAATTCTTCTTTTCAAATTAAAATTATTTTTATTGGCTTAATCAAATTCGTACTTTTTAAAGTTCAGTATTTAATGCATTCACAAGCTTAAAAGCAAAGAGAATTAGTGGAAGAACATCTGGAATTTTAAGGTATCATTTTTATAAACTATTTATAATAGAGGACTAAGGATTTAGCCTTGTTGAACTCCACAGGTAACAGGTTAAGTGAAAGATTTCAATTTGTTTACGGTTACAAATGTACTCTAACAGTAAGACAACTCCTAAACCAATCTCATGCATTCTGTCTGATGCCAAGGTAAGGAAGTTTGTATAAAGTATTTTATAATTAACGGTATCGAATGTCCTCAAGAAGTCAAGGAACAACTCGATGATGTATTAAGATATTTTAAAGAGAATTATAGATTTTATTCATTGAGAGTTACGATGGCATTTGTGGTATAATGTTGGGCGATAATTGCCAGCAGTTAATTGATCTACTTTAAAAAATAAATAGTGATATTAAACCTCAAGCTATTTTCAACAAAGCTCACTTTTGCTCAAAGACCTCGCTGACCTGCTTGTGTGAATATTAAATGTGAGTATATATCAAAGAAAGCCCATCCTACATAGCTACTTCTTTAATATTGTAATTAGTAATGTGCTGTTTCTGTTTGCAGATTGACATTTTTCAAATTAAAATGGAGTCATTTTATCGTCAGTGGTTTTACTTTCTTAAACATTTGGTACAAAAAGCAGAGATAGAGTTAAAGGGTAATTGATGTTTGTAGTAAAGTATAAGGCCCGCTTTACGGTTAGGCGCCACTTTGTCTTAACCTATAGATATCGACATTTCAAAGTCACTTTGAAATAATCAAAGTTATGATTTTACTAAGAATGTAATTAAACGGCAAATGTAATACCGGGGCTTGATTTGTATCATCATCTTTGGTACTATAATAGTTCATTTGGAGTTTCAAGTAAATGAGACTTCAAATATGACTTCCAAAAGTTTCTTGTTTTACACTCCCTCATTTGAGATTTTTAATATAATATTGAGATTAATTGGATTTAATTGAACACTTTTTTTTAACGATAGATAACAAATCACGTGAGCAGGTTGAAACAACAATCAGGGAACTCGTTGAGCTCGACATCATAGATTCGGTTGAGCATTATACGTCCTACATTATACAGTGCGTCCCAGAAAAAACGAAACCGAGAATTATCGATATTTGATCATAACAATCACAATTATAATTAATAAATGACACATATTTAGTTACATCTTAGATAGAATCTTTGATAATGGTAGGGTTATCAAAGTGATCATACACCATGCATTTCAGCTTGGATACAGTCTCTGCTTTGGTCTCCTCACATCCACACAGACTGGTACTCATAGACTCAAGCATCTACAGAGAGACAGAGAGAGTGATAGAGACAGAGAGATGGGAGGGAGACATAAAGAGAGAGAGAGAGAGACAGACAGACAGATACAGAGAGACAAAAATAAAGAAAGATAGAATGTGAAATAGTGAGTGAGAGAGAGAGAGAGAGAAATTGGGCAAGATAAAAATATGAACAAGTTACTTCTTTTGAAGGAATGAAATATTGGAGAAAAAAATGTACGGGTATTTCAAAACATCTGTCATTAATATAAAATTAAGGGTTACAAATTGACATGAGGTAAATTACTTGATCGTGTACTAAAACAGTATCTAAGAGTGACAACAAACTTGTACATCAGAAAAAGTGAGTCAGATTAAAAAGATAGATAATGCATGTAGCACATCATGTATACATTGACTAAATATAGATACATACATAGATACATGTGATTCACAGCCTATGATAAAACAACATTCATTGAAATAAAAGCTCAACTTTTAAAGATTGACCAGGACAAACCCAAAGCATCTAAACTCGACTGAGAGAAACGAAAGAGGTTTGTAGTTAAAGAGAAGTTATAGTAGAGTAGAACAGGCGTATCCCACATTTTAAATTGTCCATGTGCCTTATATACAAAAAGGCCTACAGTATGTACTTCATTTTTCGCTAACAGATCATAGCATGTTTAACCCAATTTGTTCATATTTAATCCAAGGGACGGCTCATTTTCAGCAATTGTTTTACGGCCGACTTGAGGAACAAAGGATTGGGCCATTTTATTTTTTATTTGCAGTCATTATAGTAAGATATTACAATTCATGAGTTCTATCTTAAAATGAATTGTCAAACCACTGAGCCACCTTGTTTTCACATCTCATTAAGAAGCTAAAAAGAAGCATACAGGAAAACAAAATTGAGAAAGAAGAGCTGGATTGTCTGACTGATACTCACTATTTATACTGAGCAAACTCTGCTATAAGATGTGAAGCTTTAGAAAGCGGGTCAATGTCGCTATTCATAAGGACCGTTATTCATAAGGACCGCTATTCATAAGGTCCGTTATTCATAAGGACCGCTATTCATAAGGACCGCTTTTCATAATTTGAGAAAAGGGTCATTATTCATAAGGTTCATTATTCATAAGGACCGCTATTCATAATCAGAGAAGAGGGTCGCTATTCAAAATGCTAAATCGGGGTCGTTATTCATAAGGGTCGCTATTCATGATAAGAGAAGACATGATAAGAGAAGAGGGTCGACTATTTATAATACGAAATGAGGGTCACTATTCATAAAGCGGAATGAGGGTCTCTATTCATAAGGTTCATTATTCGTAAGGGTCGCTATTCATAATAGGAGTAGAGGGTCGCTATTCATAATACGAGAAGAGGTTCGCTATTCATAATACGAAATGAGGTTCGCTATCCATTAATAGGAATAGAGGGTCGCTATCCATAATAGGAATAGGGGGTCACTATTCATAATACAAAATGAGGGTCGCTATTCATAATACGAATGAGGGTCGCTATTCAAAATAAGAGTAGAGGGTCGCTATTCATCATAGAAGTAGAGATCCGCTATTCATTATGGGAGTAGGGGTTCGCTATTCATAATAGGGTCACTATTCATAATACGAAATGAGGTTCGCTATTCATGATAGGAGTAGACTCGCTATTCATAAATAGGAATAGAGGGTCGCTATATAGGAGTAGAGGGTCGATATTCATATTAGGAGTAGAGGGATCGCTATTCATAATAGGAGTAGGGGTCGATATTCATGATACGAAATAAGGTTCACTATTCATAATAAGAGTAGAGGGTCACTATTCATCATACGTAATGAGGGTCGCTATTCATAATATAGAGTTAGGGTCGCTATTCATAATACGGGATGAGGGTCGTTATCCATAAAATGAAATAGCCCTAAGCGATATCCAAAATGCTCATAACAAAGGGAAATATTGGACGGAGGACACTCCCAAGGCGACACATGGCCCTGAATATTTGTCTTGTTTTTAAGTAGGTATATTTCACCTTTTATCTTTGATAATTATTTAGAGACATCTCCCGCCCCTTATGTTGACGAAAACAAAGGAAAACATGAACACATATAATCGTATCGTAATTTGACTTCCTTGTGGGAAATTTTGCCCCACCAGGGTGCCCCGACTAATCTTATACAGGCTATGCCAAAGCGACATGAAGTAGACCAAGCAGGCCGATTTTCATAGTTATTTAAGGACTGATGTTGCTATTTCAGAAATTGTAATTGTTTATACGACAATTATGTTTTTGTAGAACGTAGCTTTTAGAAGGACTTATGGACCTACAAATTATATAGCGGGTTTGGGCCGGACCACGAGCCTACTTACTGTCCGGAAAGGGGTGAGACGTGGGGGGGGGGGCACTTTAGAATTGTGATTTGTTTGAGACTTTGGGGGATAGGGGGCTTGAACACTTTCGGACCTTGACGGTTTTCGCGTCATGTATCGTACAAAAAGATAATGCAATCCAAATATGAATCAAACATTTATTGTCTTTTATTGTTGGGGTGAGGGTGATGGGTAAGGAGGTCTGATATTAGAGGTTTTTTTAGTGCAACACTAGCCCTCGTGGCAACAAGGGGGCCGGATATAATGATAAATACAGAACAAACACAGGAAAATACGGAATGTAAACATAAATATGAATGCAGGTTCAATAGAAATAAACATTAATTCGAGACATGATAAATTCAAAGCAAACACACAAAACACATTATTCGAGTCGATATATACATCACACGTTCACACACGAAATATAAAAAATCAATTACTTTAAAGGGATCCGGTAACTTTGTCTTAGATCCTTTAGAAATAATCCTTGATTTAGCTCATGCTGCAATGATAATTATAAACATTTAGGTCAGTCAGGAACTCCATGACTTTTACAAGCCGATCGCCTGTCTGATTATCAAGATATTAATGATTGGAATTACAAATATTGAAAACCGTTCGCCAAACGGTTTTCATAACACTACAGTCAATTGGGGAAAACGAGTATGGTAAAACCGGTCACTCAAAGATTTTTACTTTTTTGAGGCACTTCTTGATCATTTTGAAGCGAGATTTTTTAGGTCTTCAATATAACACCATATCACAGACACTTGTTACATGTATGACGGTGTATCTCAGATTTAACATTGTAAAACAATCCCTTTAAATAACCAAACCATAATAAAAATAAGGGAAATACAATAAAGGGAACAAACAGAACGAAAATTAAGGCTGATGTAAGTTGTCATGAAACAAGATAGAGATAATTACAGAACAAACACATCATAATATACATACCACCTGTCAATTCAGCATACACATTGAGAACAGGAATATATTGTTTGTTGTTGTTTTTTGTTAACCATATTAATCTTTATGGAATTTAGTATTGTAAAAAGCATAATATATTGTCATCCCATGCTTACTGTCTCCCACGAGTTTGAAATAGTGTCTTGTTGTCGGGGTCATCTCGTAGGAGAGGTTGGATAATCATAAAGCATAATATAGTACAGGTAATACTTGTTATAATATTTTTTCCTTTCTTTCTCTTTTTTTCAAATAAGAAGGAAAAAGGAAAAGATATACGACATGATAGTAAGACAATATATATATTGTCTTATTGTCATGTCAGCCAATCTATGTTACACTATAATTTTGAAATTTGTTATCCAATGTTATAAACATAATTGAGAATTTAAATCAATAGCATTTAAATCATGAAACATCCTACAGCCCCCCCCCCCCCAAACCCGCCTCCTTCGCCTTTATGATGACGACTCGGACATTCAGGTAGCGGACCTTACTATTTATTTTCGGGAGGGGTGGGGGGGGGGGGCTGAGGTGGTTTCCTTATACAAATGTATGGTCTTAAGTTGTCCCCAAAGTAAATTTTCTTAAGTTTGACTATCAGTTGGGGGGGGGGGGGAGATTTCGCACAAGGGGGACAAATTACGATAGGATTATGTGTGTGTTATGTTTCCCATTTTTTGGGGGGCGTCCGCGTGCGTCCAAAATCTAGATCCAGCATATTGTTACTAACTTAGGCTATGCCTACAGGCTACACAACATAGCCCTATTTGTATTACTTATGACTATAAAGCTGTTGCAAAGAAAGTATCTCTTTGTAGTGACCAAACTCGTTTTTACCTTTTCAAAACTTGGTTTTTCATTTTTTAAACACCGTACAGCATATTGGATGTGTCTCACTTAAACATTCGTGTCAGACCCGAAGCCTAATGACTTTAATGGTCACGTGGGTCTGGTGTACTTACGTTAAAGGAAAAAGTAGTCCCTTGATTATTTATCTATAAATTGTAGGTAAAGTTAAATGTACTGTAATGAATTATGATACTTTCTCATGCATGTTTTATTGTTCTTTTTCTAAAATTGATTATTATACTTAGTACAGAAGGATGTGCATTCACGCTCGAAAAGTAGTCCTTCAAGACGGGCGCAATGTCAGGCAAGGCTCTGATTGGCATTTTTATTTAACGGACATTCGTCCCCTTGCTTTAAGCGAATCTAATATGTTGCACTCTACATCATCCGACACGCTTAAGTTTAAAGCCGTCAATGTACTAGCCTGTTTGTGTTGCACCATTTACACAGGTATGTAGAGATAATTGAACATATTTGATGCTATTGAGTTTTACTTTGCTACCAGTGTTTATGATGTAATAAACGAGTCGGTTCAAATAATTCTATATTGTGTAATTGGATGTTTTATTCATTGTACATTGGAAACGTACCGATGCATTTAAATATATTCTTCTGTTGAGTTCTTTACGGGAATGATGAGTAGTCTGTAAGTATCAGACTCGGTTTATAGATAATGCGGATTTTGCAGCAAATACTGATTTAGATGTGAAAGTCCATATTATATAATTGATGTTTCATTTTTTGTCCTACTTTAGCCGCAGAGGTGTAAGGTGTCTTCTATATACACACCACGCTACAAAGCTAGGCTACAACAGACGATGACGTAGTATTTTCCTTACCCGTGTGACACTTAGTCTAGGGTGAGTTGCGTAGAAATATATTTATTTTATGTATTCAATAATATTGATCGGAGTCATGATTGTTTGATATCTATACATGTATGTACAGATAATATTGCATACTATGTATTTAGTTCTTGGTTTGTTAATTGCAATTTAATGTATATGAACTGAACTTATGAAAACTGCATTGTCTACATAAATCAAATCACAGTCAATAATGATGACTTGCATGATTTTATAATGTGATTGTTGTACTTATGATGCTTTTGTTTTATCTTCTGTACAATGCAGGGGTTTCTGTTTTTTTTTATATTAAAACGAATACACATCTTTGAACTTCACCACGGCGTTCCATACTCTTCATTTTTGTTGGCTATGATTTTAACGGCGGAACGCGCGTCCCACATCTTAACCCTTAGAATTAAAATATGGAAACAGGGACTGATGTGTCATTGGCATAATGTTAGGTGAGACCAAATTGTTCATATCATTAGTCTGATGAATGCTCAATTGAGCCATTTTATTAAGTGTAGGCTAGAGCCTAGGCTACTGTGGTAGATCTAATGCTAGCGTTTGGAAAATCTCAAAGGCAAAAATATACAATTTTTTAGACATAATCAGTAGATACCCCTACATTGTGTTTACGTTATAAAGGATGATTTCAATATTTGTTTCTCCGATACGTATCATAAAAGATATCGCTTGAGAATCATATTTTGCAGTTGGGTGTGATGGTGTAAAAAAATCATTTTGTAGTGGTAGTGCGAAAAAATACATCTAAAGAGGGAAAAACCCAATCCATAACTGAAGACTGAAAAGACAGTTTATAAGTAATACGATTATTTCATCTGTAAATGCGAGCGAAATTTATCTCAGTCGCTTAAAATTAGGGGCTTGTTGGTTTAATGTGATAGAAAAGGGGATACTTAGCAAAAGAGATAAGACACATACTATTAGAAAAGAAAATGAGCGCATGTCAAAGCATAAAGGGTAAGTTATCAGAGGTGAAAATGGGGCACCTTTTACACCTTAAAAGAGGCACTCACCACGGATGAAATAAAGGCACTTTATTAATATAAGAATGGGAAATGGAAATTCGTAGTCCGAAAAGGGGCACCAATAGGGAGTAGTGAGCACTATACTGTAAAAATACACTTTTTTTCCCAGGGGGGGGGGGCGGGCGCCCCCCCCCCCCCCCCCCCCCCCCCCCCTGTATCCGCCACTGATCCTGGCTGTGTCCTGTGTATTGAATCTATTCTATACATTCTCAACATTTCAAACACCACTGTACAAAACTGAACTGATTTCACTAAAAATCGGTACTTTAGTTTAGTGACAATAGTCGATGACACCTAAAATTAAATAGCAGTAATAATTGATTCGTTAATTCTAAAGAGTATCTTTACGAGAAAAAAGTACTTAGTTACAGAGTTTGATTACATAAGTCATTTAATTATAATGACAGGTATATTAGTATATATGAAAGGACACATCATGCAGGCACAGGTGATGTCAGTTAAGATTAATGGAAGTTTTATTAATAACTAAGTCTCAATATCAGGCACTAATTTATTCGTTGGTGATATTTTATGCATATTAGTGAGCATAGAACTAATTTGCAGACTTTGTTTATTCTTACAAGGTATGAATGACAACACGAGCACAGAAATGTTGTATTTATTTCATGTGCTAAATATCTGTACGTAATGCAGTTCTTTGGGGGTATTCCTTGGGTGTGTGAGCCAACCAGTAATGACAGCAAGATGAGATAGGGGGGGGGGGGTGGTCTGCATGTCCTGAGATAAGGGGGTTCATTGAGCAGTGTTCCGGATTTAGGGGGGCCTCCAAGGCAGGAAAAGCCCGCGAAAGGGGGGTCCAGAAATGTTGGCAGTCCTCAGATAGGGGGTGCTTTTAAAAAGAGGGAACAAGCATAAGCGTACCCTAAATAACAATGAGTTGAGGGGGGGGGGGCAGGGGTAATAATAGCCCCTTGGCAAGACTATATATACCGGCTGTAATATGTAATATATGAAATGGATCGAATTTGAAACTTATTTCTTTTTTGTTCAAAGAAAGGAGTTGTGATGGCTGTGTATTAAACCCGTTTGAAAGTGTAGGCCTACAGGTTGATGTTATTGCTTCTCTTTTAAAATACATTTTTACATTGTGAACTTTACATCAGAAGCGCATTTTGACTTATTTCACATTTTGTAATAAACTTTTAAGCATTTCAGTGTAACAAAGAGTAGGGTAGCATCATAGTCACGACCGGGGACTCGTTTTACAACAGTTGTCATCAGTGAAAATGACAGTTTTCGTTAAAAGCTACTGAAATCCTTGCTTCTGATTGGTTATCATCAGATTTGTCACTGATTTTTGTCATTGAAAAAGGCTTTGTGAAACGCCCCCCTCCCCGGGTCTCGACAACCAGCTCGGCCACAAAATAGCGTACAGCTTTCTTTTGCAGCAGAACATTAGAATATTATTGGTCACACACTTGGATGTTGCCCACAAAATATTACAATAGGATATATGTGGTAAAATTATACTATTATATAGCATAAGTAATATTCCATCAGAAAAAAAAAGAAAAAAATTATTCTATACAGTATGCCAATATTTCTGGAGATTGATGTAACGACGTTTTTGACGTGATCACCCCCCCCCCCCCCCCCCACTCCGTGAACGGAGGGATACCATGCGTGTTCCAAAAATGTCCGGTAAAGGGGTACTTTTCACTTTTCCGGCTCGTATCCGGCCCGTATTGACTTTACACACCGGACTTAGGGGGTGTTTTCAAAAGGAGGGAACATGAGTGGGGGGGGGGGGGGGGGGGGTGGTCGCTCTAGTCAAGATTTTCATTGATATAGACACCAAGGAACTTTGTACATGTATTTCTCTCTATAGAAATATCATCTAGTTTATTATTTAGAGCAAGGTTGTCATTAGATTTTCTACCTCTATACTTTATCAATAGAATCATATCTATCATTGATTCTATAAATTCATATTATGAAGTAATTGACACTTCCATATTATTTTTTGGTTATATAGGCTTGTGCTATGCTGGAGCGAGAACACTGACTAAACTTCTAGACAATGAAACATATTTCAGTAAATACATAGGGCTGCTACAAAACTACTGTACCGCAGTGCAGTACCATTACACATCGCAAGTTGAGCAATGCAGTTGACGTAGCATGACGTCATATATTCATGTTTATTCATGTCCATATTGTCCAAAGATGACGTAATGCTATCGAAATACAACAAATGAATATTCATATCAAATTCCGTACGTACGAAGTCTATTATGTAGAGGCTCTTGTCTGGGACTGGGGCTGTAGTCTGATTTCAAGAAAGGAAAACAATTTCCGGACAGTTCAAAATAATGATGGAAAATGGAAATTCAAAGGATACCGTTTTAAAAACCAGTAATTAGATATGGTTTTAGGACAAGAAGCAGAAGATGATTCATTGCACGGCAGTCTAATTAATTGTATTTAAAACAGAGTATCTAATATACCTGATATCTAACAGTACACTGTCAATTATAACACATAACTAAATAAACAGACAAATAATGGACCTCTATACCAAAGACTGTGGGTCTTTATTGTTGAGCACTCTTTGATTTAGCTCGGGTACAGGCGAGGTGGGGTGAATGCTTTCAAATGTAAGAGGCCCAAATGGCAAGGGGGGACCCTTGCATTCTGTGTCGCCCAAATGGCTAGGGGGAGCCTTGCATTCTGAGTCGCCCAAATGGCAAAGGGGGACCCTTGCATTCTGTGTCGCCCTTAACATGTCATGAAATGAACTCTTTTCATCTCTATAATATAGGAGTGTAGATCTCTGCCTATCCAAACAATGTAATCGCAGATCATTCCATGAGATGTTAAGGGCAGGACAAATTGCAAGGGGGGAGCCTTGCATTCTGAGTCGCCCAAATGGCAAGGGGGACCCTTGCATTCTGTGTCGCCCTTAACATGTCATGAAATGATCTCTTTTCATCTCTATATAGGAGTGTAGATCTCTGCCTATCCAAAAAATGTAATCGCAGATCATTCCATGAGATGTTAAGGGCGGTACAAATTGCAAGGGGGAGCCTTGCATTCTGAGTCACCCAAATGGCAGGGGGGACCCTTGCATTCTGTGTCGCCCAAATGGCAAGGGGGAGCCTTGCATTCTGAGTCGCCCAAATGGCAAAGGGGGACCCTTGCATTCTGTGTCGCCCTTAACATGTCATGAAATGAACTCTTTTCATCTCTATAATATAGGAGTGTAGATCTCTGCCTATCCAAACAATGTAATCGCAGATCATTCCATGAGATGTTAAGGGCAGGACAAATTGCAAGGGGGGAGCCTTGCATTCTGAGTCGCCCAAATGGCAAGGGGGGACCCTTGCATTCTGTGTCGCCCAAATGGCAAGGGGGGGGGGGGAGCCTTGCATTCTGAGTCGCCCAAATGGCAAGGGGGACCCTTGCATTCTGTGTCGCCCTTAACATGTCATGAAATGATCTCTTTTCATCTCTATATAGGAGTGTAGATCTCTGCCTATCCAAAAAATGTAATCGCAGATCATTCCATGAGATGTTAAGGGCGGTACAAATTGCAAGGGGGAGCCTTGCATTCTGAGTCACCCAAATGGCAGGGGGGACCCTTGCATTCTGTGTCGCCCAAATGGCAAGGGGGAGCCTTGCATTCTGAGTCGCCCAAATGGCAAAGGGGGACCCTTGCATTCTGTGTCGCCCTTAACATGTCATGAAATGAACTCTTTTCATCTCTATAATATAGGAGTGTAGATCTCTGCCTATCCAAACAATGTAATCGCAGATCATTCCATGAGATGTTAAGGGCAGGACAAATTGCAAGGGGGGACCCTTGCATTCTGTGTCGCCCAAATGGCAAGGGGGGGGGAGCCTTGCATTCTGAGTCGCCCAAATGGCAAGGGGGACCCTTGCATTCTGTGTCGCCCTTAACATGTCATGAAATGATCTCTTTTCATCTCTATATAGGAGTGTAGATCTCTGCCTATCCAAAAAATGTAATCGCAGATCATTCCATGAGATGTTAAGGGCGGTACAAATTGCAAGGGGGAGCCTTGCATTCTGAGTCACCCAAATGGCAGGGGGGACCCTTGCATTCTGTGTCGCCCAAATGGCAAGGGGGAGCCTTGCATTCTGAGTCGCCCAAAAGGCAAGGGGGGACCCTTGCATTCTGTGTCGCCCTTATCATGTCATGAAATGATCTCTTTTCATCTCTATATAGGAGTGTAGATCTCTGCCTATCCAAACAATGTAATCGAAGATCATTCCATGAGATGTTACGGGCGGGACAAATTGCAAGGGGAGAGCCTTGCATTCTGAGTCGCCCAAATGGCAAGGGGGGACCCTTGCATTCTGTGTCGCCCTTAACATGAAATGATCTCTTTTCATCTCTATATAGGAGTGTAGATCTCTGCCTATCCAAACAATGTAATCGCAGATCATTCCATGAGATGTTAAGGGCGGGACAAATTGCAAGGGGGGAGCCTTGCATTCTGAGTCGCCCAAATGGCAAGGGGGAGCCTTGCATTCTGTGTCGCCCTTAACATGTCATGAAATGATCTCTTTTCATCCCTATATAGGAGTGTAGATCTCTGCCTATCCAAACAATGTAATCGCAGATGATTTCATGAGATGTTAAGGGCGGGACAAATTGCAAGGGGGGAGCCTTCCATTCTGAGTCGCCCAAATGGCAAAGGGGGACCCTTGCATTCTGTGTTGCCCTTAACATGTCATGAAATGATCTCTTTTCATCTCTATATAGGAGTGTAGATCTCTGCCTACCCAAGATGGTTGCTACAGCAATCACCGAGTCCCTAAGGACCGCAATGGCTCCTCGCCGCAAACAATAAAGAAGTATATCGCTACCAATCGCGCTCATCCCGTGCAGGGCTCCAGTTTCCAGTGGGACGTGTTTATCGGTTTCCTTCGTGAGCAAAGACTTTGAGGACACCAACCTATGTACCATTCACGCCAAAAGGGTTAGGGTTAGGGTTAGGGTTAGGGTTAGGGTTAGGGTTAGGGTTAGGGTTAGGGTTAGGGTTAGGGTTAGGGTTAGGGTTAGGGTTAGGGTTAGGGGTTAGGGTTAGGGTTAGGGTTAGGGTTAGGGTTAGGGTTAGGGTTAGGGTTAGGGTTAGGGTTAGGGTTAGGGTTAGGGGTTAGGGTTAGGGTTAGGGTTAGGGTTAGGGTTAGGGTTAGGGTTAGGGTTAGGGTTAGGGTTAGGGTTAGGGTTAGGGTTAGGGTTAGGGTTAGGGTTAGGGTTAGGGTTAGGGCTAGGGCTAGGGCTAGGGCTAGGGCTAGGGCTAGGGCTAGGGCTAGGGCTAGGGCTAGGGCTAGGGCTAGGGCTAGGGCTAGGGCTAGGGCTAGGGCTAGGGCTAGGGCTAGGGCTAGGGCTAGGGCTAGGGCTAGGGCTAGGGCTAGGGCTAGGGCTAGGGCTAGGGCTAGGGCTAGGGCTAGGGCTAGGGCTAGGGCTAGGGCTAGGGCTAGGGCTAGGGCTAGGGCTAGGGCTAGGGCTAGGGCTAGGGCTAGGGCTAGGGCTAGGGCTAGGGCTAGGGCTAGGGCTAGGGCTAGGGTTAGGGTTAGGGTTAGGGTTAGGGTTAGGGTTAGGGTTAGGGTTAGGGTTAGGGTTAGGGTTAGGGTTAGGGTTAGGGTTAGGGTTAGGGTTAGGGTTAGGGTTAGGGTTAGGGTTAGGGTTAGGGTTAGGGTTAGGGTTAGGGTTAGGGTTAGGGTTAGGGTTAGGGTTAGGGTTAGGGTTAGGGTTAGGGTTAGGGTTAGGGTTAGGGTTAGGGTTAGGGTTAGGGTTAGGGTTAGGGTTAGGGTTAGGGTTAGGGTTAGGGTTAGGGTTAGGGTTAGGGTTAGGGTTAGGGTTAGGGTTAGGGTTAGGGTTAGGGTTAGGGTTAGGGTTAGGGTTAGGGTTAGGGTTAGGGTTAGGGTTAGGGTTAGGGTTAGGGTTAGGGTTAGGGTTAGGGTTAGGGTTAGGGTTAGGGTTAGGGTTAGGGTTAGGGTTAGGGTTAGGGTTAGGGTTAGGGTTAGGGTTAGGGTTAGGGTTAGGGTTAGGGTTAGGGTTAGGGTTAGGGTTAGGGTTAGGGTTAGGGTTAGGGTTAGGGTTAGGGTTAGGGTTAGGGTTAGGGTTAGGGTTAGGGTTAGGGTTAGGGTTAGGGTTAGGGTTAGGGTTAGGGTTAGGGTTAGGGTTAGGGTTAGGGTTAGGGTTAGGGTTAGGGTTAGGGTTAGGGTTAGGGTTAGGGTTAGGGTTAGGGTTAGGGTTAGGGTTAGGGTTAGGGTTAGGGTTAGGGTTAGGGTTAGGGTTAGGGTTAGGGTTAGGGTTAGGGTTAGGGTTAGGGTTAGGGTTAGGGTTAGGGTTAGGGTTAGGGTTAGGGTTAGGGTTAGGGTTAGGGTTAGGGTTAGGGTTAGGGTTAGGGTTAGGGTTAGGGTTAGGGTTAGGGTTAGGGTTAGGGTTAGGGTTAGGGTTAGGGTTAGGGTTAGGGTTAGGGTTAGGGTTAGGGTTAGGGTTAGGGTTAGGGTTAGGGTTAGGGTTAGGGTTAGGGTTAGGGTTAGGGTTAGGGTTAGGGTTAGGGTTAGGGTTAGGGTTAGGGTTAGGGTTAGGGTTAGGGTTAGGGTTAGGGTTAGGGTTAGGGTTAGGGTTAGGGTTAGGGTTAGGGTTAGGGTTAGGGTTAGGGTTAGGGTTAGGGTTAGGGTTAGGGTTAGGGTTAGGGTTAGGGTTAGGGTTAGGGTTAGGGTTAGGGTTAGGGTTAGGGTTAGGGTTAGGGTTAGGGTTAGGGTTAGGGTTAGGGTTAGGGTTAGGGTTAGGGTTAGGGTTAGGGTTAGGGTTAGGGTTAGGGTTAGGGTTAGGGTTAGGGTTAGGGTTAGGGTTAGGGTTAGGGTTAGGGTTAGGGTTAGGGTTAGGGTTAGGGTTAGGGTTAGGGTTAGGGTTAGGGTTAGGGTTAGGGTTAGGGTTAGGGTTAGGGTTAGGGTTAGGGTTAGGGTTAGGGTTAGGGTTAGGGTTAGGGTTAGGGTTAGGGTTAGGGTTAGGGTTAGGGTTAGGGTTAGGGTTAGGGTTAGGGTTAGGGTTAGGGTTAGGGTTAGGGTTAGGGTTAGGGTTAGGGTTAGGGTTAGGGTTAGGGTTAGGGTTAGGGTTAGGGTTAGGGTTAGGGTTAGGGTTAGGGTTAGGGTTAGGGTTAGGGTTAGGGTTAGGGTTAGGGTTAGGGTTAGGGGGTTAGGGTTAGGGTTAGGGTTAGGGTTAGGGTTAGGGTTAGGGTTAGGGTTAGGGTTAGGGTTAGGGTTAGGGTTAGGGTTAGGGTTAGGGTTAGGGTTAGGGTTAGGGTTAGGGTTAGGGTTAGGGTTAGGGTTAGGGTTAGGGTTAGGGTTAGGGTTAGGGTTAGGGTTAGGGTTAGGGTTAGGGTTAGGGTTAGGGTTAGGGTTAGGGTTAGGGTTAGGGTTAGGGTTAGGGTTAGGGTTAGGGTTAGGGTTAGGGTTAGGGTTAGGGTTAGGGTTAGGTTAGGGTTAGGGTTAGGGTTAGGGTTAGGGTTAGGGTTAGGGTTAGGGTTAGGGTTAGGGTTAGGGTTAGGGTTAGGGTTAGGGTTAGGGTTAGGGTTAGGGTTAGGGTTAGGGTTAGGGTTAGGGTTAGGGTTAGTTAGGGTTAGGGTTAGGGTTAGGGTTAGGGTTAGGGTTAGGGTTAGGGTTAGGGTTAGGGTTAGGGTTAGGGTTAGGTTAGGTTAGGGTTAGGGTTAGGGTTAGGGTTAGGGTTAGGGTTAGGGTTAGGGTTAGGGTTAGGTTAGGGTTAGGGTTAGGGTTAGGGTTAGGGTTGGGGTTAGGGTTAGGTTAGGGTTAGGGTTAGGTTAGGGTTAGGGTTAGGGTTAGGTTAGGGTTTAGGGTTAGGGTTAGGTTAGGGTTAGGGTTAGGGTTAGGGTTAGGGTTAGGGTTAGGGTTAGGGTTAGGGTTAGGGTTAGGGTTAGGGTTAG